>NC_137963.1:36190352-36410352 GCF_963924665.1 Micromys minutus
ATCTGATTTTCTGCAGCCTGGCTTATTTTTTTTCACGTGAGCCTGCTTCTCATAGGTGGCTTTAATTGGATTATATTTATTGTAGTTGCTGACATATTCCTATTACTTTATTTTGGTTACTCCTCCTGCTGTTCTCCTCGCCCCCGATGATGTGATAAGCATTATAACCACACCTAATGATGTCCAGTGTTTGCTCTATATTTCTTACCGTGTCCTAGAACTTGCGTTCTCAGTTATAATTAAACTTTTTGGTTTTTATTGCTCTATTTTACCACCAGTAGTTAATAAAAATGTCAAGGGATATTATTGGTTACCTTTGCTCGTTACCATTTTTGTGTCCCATTTCTTTTTCAGGGTTCACCTTGCTTGCTGAGTTTATTCTTAGGTTTTTCTCTGTAGCTGTAATAAGATTCAAGAGTGGTTAGCTCTCTTGGTTGTCTTAAATTGTCTCTGTTTTCTTCTTTCCCTGGAGTGATAGTTTAGCAGGGTATAGCATTCTATGCTCATAGTTGTTTTTCTTCTGACATTATTTCGTCTGGTTCAGAAGAGTCTGCTGTCTACCTAGTTGTTGACATCTTATGAATCCCCCATGTTGCCCTAGAGTCTCCTAAGGCCCTGACCTGGAATGTGTTTGTTTTCACCTCTACCATATCTTTTTAGCTTGATCAAGTTAGCACTCAACCCAGATTCAGGATGGTGGGTGAAGCTGCACAGTCACATAACCAAGGCCACGGGTGTAGGAAGTAGGGCTATGTCTCCTTCTCTTGCACCCATGAGAGGCGAGGCAGCACTTGGTAGGACTTCCTGCCAGTTTCTGAGGTGGTTCTGGTGTCATTTGTCATGGAACATGTCCCTGCTTTTACTGTGGTACCAAGAGAATCTAGGCCCCATAGCCTGTTGAGCTCACATTTCCATTTCTATTTCAGAGGTTTCTTCCTCTAGAGTTGAATTCTATTTTTAAAATACCCTATTTCTACTATTTTTAAACTTGTCTGTATGCATGTGCACTCATGCACACGAATGAGGGTGTGTGCATATGAGTTCAGGTGTCATGATGGCCAGAGACTTTGAATCCCCTGGGTTCTGAGCAACCGAACATGGGTGGAGGGAACAAGGGTGGTACACACTCACACCCACTGAGTCAGCTCCCGAGATCCTTGACTCCCAGTTTTGAATATTGTTGTGACTCTCGCCTCCCTATTTGAATCCCTTCTTTCATTCTTGCTTGTTTGATGGGAGAAAGGGGTTGAGAAATGTAAGTTGAATTTGAATCACACTCTGCCTAGGAATCCTTTATTTACAACAAACAGTGCTTGCCACATTCTGCAGGAAATAGATGAGGTTGTAGCAGCACGTTTTAGGGTGCAGATCATTGTGACCCTGAGAACAAAAGTTTAGATTGGCAGGGAGGGAGGGGCTTGCTGCACTACTCTCCCACAGGTTGGCATTCAGGGCCTGGACAGCTCCTGTGAACACGTGTCTCTAGCTCTGCTCTCTTCATCCTGTCTTGCATTTCTCTGATGGAGAGGAAGGTCTAACTCTGAAGCCGACACCTACCTCCCTGAAGTTTCTCTAGCTCACATGGGGACTGTGCCTGGAGCCAGCATGGATCATGTTGAACGGGGGCATGACAGTGTCAAACATGCTGGCTTGAAAGGCAATGGGAAGGGATGGGTTTTAATCCCACACTTCATTCTGTAGAGGTTATTGGCAGGGTAAGAAAGGTCAGGGTGCATTCCTGAGACAGGTGTGGCCACGGAAGGAGCTAGAAGCATCCAGATACTGGAGAGGGACAATGAGGCCTGGGAGACCCCAGGAGAGGAATGAAAGTGGGAGAGGACGATGTGGAGAAGATCCCGTGGGCACCCAGCACCCATCTCTTCCCCTCATTCTAGAAGACAGAGATCAAGATGTGGCTGACCCCGCTTCCTCTGAAAGATCTAAAAATATCTACTCTTGCCTCTTCCAGCTTTGGGGACACTGGGCCTTCCTTTACTCGCGTCTACATATCTACCTGTGGTCACACAGCACCACCCACTACTGGATTGTCTCTCTGTTCTCTTTCCCTCACTCAGGAGTTGAACCTCCCTAGGCCCCATAGTCCATCAGACTCCTCTCAGAACCTTTAGATGCTGTTGACTTTTTACAAGGGAATTAGTACCTGGATGTAGCTTTTAGCACTGTGGCTGATGACTGGGAACCAGCACTGGGAAGTGCTGACTGTGCACCAAACCCTGTGGCTCCTAACTCAGAAAACCCTCGGGGCACCTTAGGAATAAGGAACTGGTGTGACACCCCACTGTCACAATACCAGGGGTGGTCACAGGACTGAGTTTTAAATACAAAATGGTCTGGCTCCCAACTCCTCCTCCTCCCTGCTGATCCTCTCTAAAATGGAAATGCCTGCCAAAGGCATTGGGGTAAAAAGGGAAGTTGGGTTCTTTGAGCTGCAGATACTGTTTCCTCCTTCAAGATCAAGGCAGCTGCAGCCAGAGGTCTCCTAAGTAGCCTATAGCTCCCTGCCCTCTTGGTGTGGAGAAAATGACTCTGAGGACCAGTATTGGACCATCAGTGCCTACAGACATCTGGTAGACCAGCACAGGGATTGTGAGAAAGTAAAGGTTTGAGAAAGGCACCCAGTGAGCCTAGAGCCCAGCAATGCTCCTTCCTGACAAAAAAAAAAAAAAAAAAAAAAAAAAAAAAAAAGAACCTGGAGTTCAGTGAACTCAGTTTCACCTCCCCTACATTTCTGTTTATTGCCAGATATCCATCTAAAATCTCAGCCTTGAATTCCAATCTGCTTCCTCCTGGCCTGGGGCTTAGGACTTGGCTCACCTGGGTGGCTTACTTCTGGTAGAGATGAGGTGCTCTGTTATGTAGGAAAACTACCCCCATTGTATCTCAGGAAACTCTTTCTTGCGCCCCTTCCATGGTCACTTGAAACACAGTAAGCTTTCGGTTGTGTGGGCTGGGGGAAAAGAGCATTTTGAGAAACAAGATGAAGATGTGTCCAGGGGAGGGAGAGGGGGCCAAAATGCTAAGGCAGGAATAGATGGAATACACTTGGTAAGTATCAGCCTCGACAGGGCTGGAAGGTGGTTGCTGAGTTGTGTGGACGAGGGGCTGGAAAGTGAAAGGGAGCAGGTTTCCAGGCTGCGAGCAGCAAGCACTGATTATCTGAGGTGCTATTATCTTTTAGTTGCAGCCGATCTCCGCCGATATAGATATTTCCAAAAAAAAAAAATGAATATGGTAATTAAAAAAATAATGATAGTAGACACCCTAGTGTTTCATGATGTACCAGGCACAGGTCCAAGTTTATCCATATTTGCTCATTTCAGCTGATCCTCCACTAACTCAGGGAGCAGGCCCATTATCCCCTCTTGCAGGAGAAGAAAGAGTGGCTTGGGGTTGAGCGATTGAGCCCACATCTCATGGCTTGTCTGCAAACGTCACGTGACTCAAAGCCTAAGTTAAAGGAAGCCTGAAAGTGGCTGAGCACACAGAGGTCCTCCTCGCCGCAGCCCTCAAATGGTACCAGGGTTTTGGGGCACAGGGAAGACTAAATGTTAAAAATTAACATGAGTCACAGCCGCAGCTGGCCCTGAAGCTGGACTTGCCAACTGTGCCAGCCTATGATGGGGTGAGCATTGCAGTAGCCCTGTGAGGCCTGGGAGGGAAGGTGGTTTGGGGGTTCAGGGTGGTACCCCAATGTTCAGCACAGCCCTAGGGGCTGGCGGTTTGTTCCACCCACTCTGGAAATCCCATCACCACCTTTCTCGCTAAGAGCTGTGTTTCCCTGGCCTCTAGTACTTTCAAGGAAGGTGCAGTAGTGGACCCTGGAGTGACTGCTCTCCCAGTGTTGCACATCCTTACTCAGCCCTGATGGCAGAAGAGGGGCCATGGCTGCTCAAGCTGTACCACTTGGCACACATTGTCTTGCTCTGTTACTCTTTGCAGCCCTCTCACGAGCGTGCCTCCTTGTCCATTAACAATGGCTACAGCTTTGTTTGGGGCAATGATGTTGGGAGGGGATCAGGAAGATAGTGAGCACGCTGGTCTTTGCCCCCCCCCATTCCCAGCTCCAGAGTGAAGACTGGTTATACAGACAGTGCTTAAAGAGTGAACAGTCGAGATCGTGGGAGTCGGGAGGCCTGGTCCGAAATACCGAGCCTCCAACTAGCCAACTGCATGTCCATAAAAAAGTCATTTAACCTCTCTAAGCCCTATTGCCCATTCTTAAAGTGGATAGAGTAGGGCTCATTCTGAGTTATAGATATAGGTGATAGCAAGGGTCCAGAGAAGAACGTGCCATGTTTTTATAAGCTGAAAAGCCAGCGCACACCATTGCTATATTCGCTTTACGATAACTACTGTTGTTAGTGCTAGCTGGAGGAATTTACAGCCCTTGGGGAATCTTACTTATCTCTCTAAAACAGGGCAGGCCTTGGCTCATGAACTGAGGTGCCTGCAGAAGACAGGGCCCAGTAGATTGGAGGTATTTACTGACAGCCGCTTCTGCATTAGGTAGCATTCAAGCATTGCACATTCAAAAAAATAACCTTCCGGCGGGTAGTTCCAGCTCGTGAAGACGTGGTTCAACACAGTACACAAGGGTCTCTCCGCTGCACATGGTGAATGGAAGGGCAGAGCAAGAAACTCTGACCTCCTGAAGAAACAACAAGCCAAAATGGGGAGGGGAGCGGCTGGTGGCCAGTTCAGCTGGGTTGAGGGGGGAATGAGAGAATAGACCAAGACTTTGAGGACTTAGGAGGGCTCGCCATCTGTGACCCTGCCTGAATGAGCCAGTATGAGAGGTAGGGAGCAGACGGGAACCATGCTAGGCAAAGCTTCTTATGACAATGCGTTGTTCCTCTGAACAGGAGTCTACCTGGTCATGGGCGGCGGGGTGGGGGTATGGGGCTTGTGTAGAGGAGTAGCCAGAAAGATTTCAGTGTGGTAGGTCTAGAAGACAGTTTAAGAAGTCACATTTTAAAGGGGTGTCTCTGATGGAGAGGGCCACACCTTTGTGTGCCCAAAGTGTGCCCTGCGCCCTAAGCGGCTCCTTGGGCCCTAGCTTCTAGAACTGAAGATCTATCCGATGCTTCTTTGAGCATGCAAGAACAGCAATCTGCCTATCTCTTTGCCTATCCCAGGCACAATTTAAAAGGCTTTTATCTTTTAAAGGGGTGGATTGTATGTTATGAGAACAGTATCTGAACATAGCTGTTTTTAAAACACACCCAAAACACAGTGCCGACCTGAATTCTTGGTGCTATTTCCCTGGAAGAGGATCGTAGAAGAAAGGTCCTTGCAGTTTGTAAACTGGAACCGAGGCTGTTGCTCCTCGATGTTCTAATTATGGCCCCCAAAGCTCTCAGTGGGAAGCAAAACCCAGAATATTCTTTCTGAGGATCTCGTGTGCTGCCTTAGAAGGTCTGTTTTGCAAAATTAATCAGCTTTGGGCTGGTTTCCCCTCCTGACCCGACTGGGATTTCCGAGCTGTGCCAGAGCCAGCATGCTTAGAGAGAATCATTTCTTCTTGTGTTAGTTTGCAGAACATTTGCTTGGCGCAGGGTGGGCTGCAAACAACAAAGATGCAATTCTTGCCCTGAGGGAGGACCTTCCTCCCCCAAACGAAAAAGAAATAAAAATAGCCAACATATATTTTCAATATTGAAGGAATGGCAATATTGCAAGGCCCAGTGAGGGTCTCCAGAGAATAACAAACCAGGGAGAAACTGGCTGAAAATCAATTGCAATTCTTTTTCTAGGAGCACTGCTCCCTAAAAAGTAATTAGAAATATTAAATTCCTCCTCTCTCCAGCATCAAAGAGCGGTGTCCATTGAGGAAACGCAGTGGAAAAATTCCAGACCAAATCCATCGCTCCAAAGCAGCCGCTCAGATCTGTGCAGCAGACAGGGAGAGGGTTGCTAGAATCGCTTCCAGCCTTTGGGATCCTGTTTATCTCTCAGAAACAGGGGGTGCCTGGGAAAGGGAAATGAGGCTCGCCGCAGGAGACTGGACCCAGAGACTGCAATGTTTATCCACTGTTTTCTTCCTTAACCCAAACTCACTGAGCATTGGTGCAACCTGCTGAGCAGCACTGAGCCCTAACTTAGCAGCATCAGCAGCAAACATCCTAAGTCCTCAGAGTTCCTAGAGCCTACATCATTCTGTTCCCCAGGTCCTTCCTCATAGCCTTAGAGACACTCGGAAAATGAGCCAGTGCCCCTGCAACACGGAGACCATGAGGTGCCCCCAGAAGGACAGAGCATGGAGACCCTGAGGTATCCCCAGAAGGACAGGGCATGGAGACCCTGAGGTACCCCCAGAAAGACAGGGCATGGAGACCCTGAGGTACCCCCAGAAGGACAGGGCATGGAGACCCTGAGGTACCCCCAGAAGGACAGAGCATGGAGACCCTGAGGTACCCCCAGAAGGACAGATCAGCTTGTCGAGCACCACCCAGCTGCCAGGCTGTGCACACCTCTGCCTGCTGAGTTCGGGACTCTGCTGTAGATATGGCTCCCAAGGTTGTGGCAGACCATGGAGTTGTTCCCTGGTACCTGTTTGCTTAATTATCATTTCTGGTATATTTATCTCACGTGTTTCCTCAGTGATCCAAGTAGCTTCTTTCCAAAATACACTTGGCAGCTCAGCCCCAGCTTCCCTGGTGGCTGAATGGTTTGCGTTGGACTTGATTTGACACCCCTTGCCCAGGCAAATGGTCACCAGAAACTCCCAGCATCGCGAGTTGTGCGCACACGCTCGAGATTGCTGATGGCACTTACTCTGCATCATGTCCAAGCTTCCTGCAGGACACTCAGCAGCTGAGGGGACACTTGCAGTGACCAGCCCTCAGCCTATAGTGGCCTTGGCTACCATGGAAGCAGGAGGCAGACACAGATAAACTCCCATGGAGCTGCCATGGTTGTTTCAAAGGCTCTTCTCTTGGCAGGGATGTCCTTCCTTCCTGTGCTCTTTCTCCTTGTTCTTTTCAAGCTAAAGTGTGGTGATGGGGGAGGCCAGGGCTTCCCCATTTGGTTTTGAAAGCTGATAGCAACTTTATTACATTTAAAACTTTGTTTATTAAAAATACTACTCCCCCCAAAACATGAAAAATGGAGTAGGCACGACACAGGATTCCAGAATATGAGATCAAACCTAAGAGTTTTGTTCTCTTAAAAAGATGAATAGGCGCAGCTGGACGTGGTGGTGTCTGCCTTTAATCCCAGCACTTAGGAGGCAGAGACAGGCACATCTCTGTGAGTTTGAGGCCAGCCTGGTCTACAGAGCAAGTTCCAGGACATCCAGGGCTGTTACACAGAGAAACCCTGTCTCAAGACAAAACAAAACAACAATAAAGAGTAGGCAAAGGTCAGATCTGATGGAGGGCACATTAATTTCAGCACTGGAGAGGCAGAGCCTCTGTGAGTTCAAGGCCAGCATGGTCTATATAGTGAGTCCTAGGGTTATATACTGATACCGTAGACTTGTCTGTGTGTGTGTGTGTGTGTGCACATGTATGTAAAAGGACTCATTGATTATACTGAAATAACTCTGAGCAGTAGATAAGAAAAAAAGAAAGTCCAGGTTTAAAGATTACACAGATACGTTCCTGTAAAACTTTGTTCTTCTTAAATGCAATGAAGAGCTGAGTGTCCAAACACAAATACTGCCCAGTCCAACATCAGCGAGCCCTTACTCCAGAAATGCAAAGGATATGTTTCTTGTAGTGGTCACCACTGCCCAGATACCAGAGGATTTACCGACAGAGAGATGCTGAGAATGCGGTGCAGGCAGGATGCTGGTTTCTTAATGACCTCACTTGAAAAGAAACAAAAAGCAAAACACAATCATCCTGGTATCTTGATCCTTCTGCTGCTGAAGATGGCCATTTTCCAACAGCCTGGAGCCAGGGCACAGCTACGGTGCGCTCTGTGGATGTGGGCAGGACGGAAGAGGCCTGTCGTGATCGGGGAGGATTTGGAGCAGAAAGCGCGCCTGAGCTGCTGCGTTCAGGAAGGTGATGAGAAGGAATTCACTAGAAAACAGGACAGATCAGCTTCTTATGCTCGGGAGACCACTCTGGACAGAAGCTGGACAGCAGAGGGACATCCTGGAAGCAGAGGCATGTACCTCAGCCCTGTGGAGAGGTGATGAGAACGAGTCCAGGAGGAGCTGGAAGGGCAAGGAGACGGCGTGGTTCTACAGAGGACCCATGCCCCTGGGCATGAGGCAGAGTGGTTCTACAGAGGACTCATGCCCCCGAGTGGTCATGCAATGCCACCTCCCGAATCACTATCCTGGACTTGCAGAGGACTTGTTACTACCGATGCTATTTCAAAGAATGTCTGCTGAGAGCCATTCCTGAGGGGAAGCTTGTTCGGAAAGCCGCTCCACCTTTGAAACTGGGCCCCTCTTTACACAGTGCCCTGAGGTCTCACCTTCCGACACATGTTGGGATTCAGAAGAAGGCAAGGATCCAGGTCTGGACAAGTGCTAATTTGTGACCTGGAGCTGTGAGGACCCAGCCAGCAGAGGTGGCTTCTGGAGGTGCTGACCTGTGGGTGTGGCTGCCGTGGAGGGAGGAGGGGCCTAGAGACACTGCCTGAGGAGAACAGAGCTTTCAGAACCCGCCTGGCCCCTTTTTTTCCCATATATTCATTCTTGAATTTTTGTCTATGGCAAAAAACAAAAGATTTTTTTTCTTTTGGTGCAGTAGGAGGGTGGGATAGGCTGACCAGCCAGCCGGCTGACCCTGTCAGCTTTCAAGCCACACCGCTCGCTCCTTTCTCAGATGGCCACTGTCCGTTAAGCCTTCTTCCTGTGTGTAGGCACCCTCTACTCTAGAGACCACTGCTTCCCTCGGGGCTGGGGCAACTTTGACTCCACCCCATCTCTTTTACTTTTCCACCCTGAGCACCATTCTCTCCTCTCTTCTTTACTTGGAGAAATGCTCTTGGTACCTCCTCGGAGGGTCCCTGGCCTGGTGTGTCCTAGATCTACACTAAGTCTCCAAGTAATATATCTGTTGGCACTACTGGAGGATGTGGGTTAGGGGTGTAGAGACCACTTTCCCTGTGGGACAAAGAAACCCTCAGCCTGACAGTCAACACCATTTGTAATTCAACTTCAGTTAGTTGGCTTAAGAGAAAACCCCAGAGCCAATGAAATGGCTCTGTGGGTGAAAGCATGTGTTGCCAATACTGGGATTCTGTAAACCCCACCCTCAGTTACCTAGCAACAGCCAGGGATGCTCCACCCCTCAGTTACCTAGCAACAGCCAGGTAAACCCCACCCCTCAGTTACCTAGCAACAGCCAGGTATACCCCACCCCTCAGTTACCTAGCAACAGCCAGGGATGCTCCACCCCAGTGAACTGACACTATAAGAGGGACTGCTTGCCCCCTCCTCTCTCTCTCTCTCTCTCTCTCTCTCTCTCTCTCTCTCTCTCTCTCTCTCCCTCTCCTACCCTCTTAACTCCCCCATGACCTGAATAAACTCTGTTCTGTACTATACCATCATGTGGCTGGTCCCTTAGGGGGAAGGGATTCCCAAAATGGACCCCCAGAGGCATCTCCCTTGCCCCCAGGCTTTGCCGCACCTTCATGGGCCATATGCCCCCCCCCACTTCTTTTCCTAACATTGATGCTGAAACCCAGGACGTCATCTTTTAACAACAGCCAAGCCTTACACCTTGAAGTGTGACCCTGAGACCCACTTGGTAGAAAAAGTGAGCTGGCATGCATGAACAAGTTGTCCTTTGGCCTCTACTCACTCACCGAGGCACACGCATACACATGCCCTCATGCACACAACAAACAGAAAGGAGGTGGGATGCATTTTAAAAAGAGAAAGAAAATTCAAGCCGCTTTCCTGACCTGACACTTGGAGGAGATACTGGTTTGGGGGAGGCTTTCTGGGGGAAGGGCATATGTTTACTAGTGTTGATCGGTGACCACCAGTTCTACAAACTCTCCTGTGGGATAAAGCCCCCCCCCCAGGATCATAAATCCACGTAGCAAAGCACAGGAACCACAGAGGACCATAGCAGGCTGCTCTTGCGTTCAGGTACCCGCTGTCCTCCTGGAGAATCCACCGCTCAGAAAGCATATTCGAGAAGCCTGTATCACTTCCTTGTCTCAATGTTGTGACACGTGATCTGAAAGCACCTTATGGAAGGAAGGGTTTTCTTTGCTCATAATTGGTGGCACACTCCAGCACAGCAGGGGACCCATGGCAGCAGAAGCTTGAGGCAGCCGCTCACAGGTCCACAATCAGGAAGGACAGAGATGAACGCCAGTGCACAGTTCACTGTCCCATTTAATTCTGCTTAGAGTTCCAGCCTGGGTAGTGGCGCCTCTGGTATTCAGGGGCATTTAAGTCAGGTCTTCCCACTTTAGTTAACCTAATCTGGATAATCCCTTATAGGCATGCCCAGAGGCTTCTGAGATTCCAGATCCCATGATATTGACAATTAACACCAACCCTCTCAAAGCCTGCGCTAAAGTCAGCAGAAAGGACCTGAGGTTAGATGAAATAGCAATGGGGACCCACCAGGCACAGTCTCGCTCAGTCTGCTTTCAGGGGGTCCCTGAAAATCTTTAGGTTAGAATGGTTATCGACTAGGCCACCAGGGACAAGGCTCTCTTTATTTCTTCCCAGTGACACAGCAGTGGGTCAGCGTCTTTTTTGCAGTCTTGTGTAGTTGTGAAAAATGGCACAGGGTCCAAAGTCAGTGTCAGGCTTAGGAGAGCTGACACCTCTGTGTCTCACCCCCAGGTAAGCTCCCTCCGGGCCATGGGGCAGAAAGAGAGCCTGCAGCAGGAACAGACTTGGTAACACAGTAGACTACAGCCCACAGCGGGCACCATGCTTGTCCACGTGGCTGACAGTGGGCTCAGGACAATGAGCCTTGTGGTGCTGTCCCACAGGTGCCTAGACTCCTGAACCCTGGGTGGCCTTCTAGACCCTCGGTCTGCCAGCCCTGCAGAAATGCATCCAGGTATGGTTCTGCAGCCTCCACTCGGGCCTGCCTGAACTCAGAGGCGGAGGTCCCAGCCCCCACCCCAGCTAGCTCCGTTACACACAAGATTTTCTTCTCCATTCCTGTGCAAAGTTTCAGTTTTTTCAGTAAACAGTAATTAAAACCAACATACACAGAAACAACAATGGCGCGTTTAATTTATTTACTGCGGCTGACTGCATCTGCCAGCCTCCTAGCGAAATTCCTTTGTTTTCGTGTATCACACCCTGCATCGGTGAACTGGCTTCCTGTGTGGCTTTGTGTTCCCTCTGCTTCTGGAGAAGGTGGGCGATGCTGTGTGGGTGCAGGGTCACAATCCTCTGCTGTACTTAATGCTTTGGCTCAGGACAGTGGGGCGGTCCTGTCACCTCTCCTATTCAAAACGCCATCTCCTCCTCACTCCCCTTGTCCATCTTCTCCCTCTCCTCTCCCTGTCCTCTTTCCTTCCCCTCCACCAAGAAGCCTCCCGACCTCCAGTCCACTCCACAATGTGACCACTGTCATTGCCTAGCACGGTGACATACTCAAACCCTCCACCTTGCCAGCAGTGCATGCTGGGTCCGACTGTCCCCTGCCACATACTCTTCCCTCCCCATATTGTGGTTCTTCCTCCCTGAGAGCATTTCTGGAAGCTTCCTTGCCTGAGACATCAACAAAGTGGCTCTGGAGACCGAAGACATCTGGGCTGCTTGTTGCTATTTCATTCTTGACACCCTTGTCCCCAGACTCCTGGGAAATCAGAGTGAGCATGTGGATGCCCGCTCCAAGCCAGCTCCTCTTCTGCCGTCTCCATGATGCTGAGGAAGTGATGTATCTCTGAGCCTGTGCAGGGGTTCTTGGGGACTGACATTATGTGGTGATGGGAAAGGGGATTGGCGCAGCACATAGCAAGCCTTGGGAATGGAGAGCTGTTATGATCCACAAACGTATCGTCGGTGCTCTAGTGGACACCCAGTCCTTGTGTGCTGTCCCCAGAACAACCTTTGTGACCACCAGGCTCTTGATTCAAGGATTAGATTTACTGCTCCTTTACTGTGTGTGGAGAGCCTCTGTGAATTCATGTCTTACAGCATATGATGGTGCTGAGGTAGACGGTCCTGAATCCTGCGCCTGTAGGATTGTTGCGTGGGCTCATCCAAGCCAGAATCCTTGCGTTGGCTGGCAGAACATTGTGCCATTTGGCACAGTTGGCTCCATGAGCCCTTCTTGACCGAACCTTCCTTGGATGTGGCTCATAGGCACGCATGGGGGTGGCCCACACTGGCTGTAGTTGGGAAGGCAAGTCAGCACCAGGAAACATGGAAATGTCTCATGTTTGAAGGGCTTGCACATACCTCGTTTATAGACTTTGAGGAGAAGAGCTACAGGTGCCTGCCCACACATGTCTTGAGCAGGGTGCCTAGGGAGATATAACTCCTGCTGCTTGCTGTCTCATAAGGGAAGCAGATCTCAGTAGAACAAGAGAAAACAAACCTCCCACCATGGTGGATGGAGACAGCGCCTTGCTAGATGCACACCAGGATAGGGACTGCTGGTGGCAGGGTCAGCAAGCCTGGTTGTCATGCCAACAGATTGTTCTGAAATTGCAAGCAATAGCAAGATGTGGGTCCCGTATCGTCCAGTCATGACCACTCTGCTCTTGCCTTAAGTGTTGCTTCTGAAACTGGCCCAGGCTTTTAGAAGAATGGAATGGGAGGTTTGGTGTTGAAGGTGGTCACCCCCTTGTTTCCTGGATTGATCAGCACCGTACAAATGTGAGGTGTGAGGGGAAGCAGTGAGCCCATACCCCGCAGCTTAATAGTGACTCTCCATTTGCCCCATGGGGCCTGGGCAGTGGACACTTACTTGGCACCTACAAGTACAAGAAGTCCTGAGGCAGTCCTTGGAAGAGCCATGCATGTTCAGGTACTTCCAGAATATAGCTTGCCAACACTCGTTGAGTGAATGAACTCTTTTAACCCTCCCATTAACCTTTTGAAGTAGACATTTATGATCCTTGAGGTGGCCAGGCACTGACGCAGGAAGGTTCAGGGGTCTGACAAGTTTGTTCATTTGGGGGATTTGAACTTGAGACTCACTTCAGAGCCTGGTTCTTCACCTTTATGTGTGAGGGAGAGCAGATGAAGATTGCTGTGCTATGTCCTTTGGGCACCTCCCACCCCTACCACAGGATTGTTCTGAGCCATCTCTGCCAGATGACAAGAGGACATTCCACTGATAAGTGCTAGAGAAAGAGCAAATGAGGATTCAACCAGCCGCCATGGCAGAAGTCACAACCAGCCGCCATGGCAGAAGTCACATGCTCTCATAGGAGTTTGGGGTCTTGGGGCTGAGAAAGGCAGGCTTGGGAGAGCCCAGTGATGCCAGGAAACAGGAGTGTGTCTGAGGCCTGCTGTGTGGGCTCTGGGCAATCACCTTCTTCTCGATGCCAGCTTTCCCATCAGCTTAGGCTTCGAGGCTCCTTCTTGGGTTCGGTCCACTTCAGCTGCCTGTGGAGAGTGAGTTGGTTCTATTTTCATTTCTCTTCACTGTCGTCTCAAGGTCTGGTTAGAGAGATGCTCTCTCGACCTGGAGGAGTAGAAGAGTTGTGTCTGCACTCCAGCCCCAGTGGACAGGGGAGGATGCCCTCTCCCCATCCTTCCAATTGGGAAACAGACCCCACTACTTGTGTTTGATGAGCTGTGGTGAAAACACACACAACACTCACTATCTTCACTATTTTTAAGTGTAAATTCAGTAGCATTTCATCACACCCTGGTGTCTCTGACATTGGCATCTGTCCCCTACCCAGCTCTCTAAAGAGTCTCAGTTAGTGGCCTGTGGCCACAATGCAGCCAGAACAGCTACAAACCTATCCCTACCCAAACCCACAAACTTTCTTCAAACATTACAAGTGTGTGTGTGTGTGTGTGTGTGTGTGTGTGTGCGTGTGATTTTGGAGTCTTGTAACATAAGTGTGTGGTTCTCAAGCATCAACTTTAAAGATGCTGGCTTTGTGTCCTAGCGTTGGCAGGCTGTATAGGGCTGCAAGAGAAATTCCAGCCCTAGCCACTCCCATTCCCTGCTGTTTCCAGGGCTCTGATGGCCAGGCAAGAGTGGACTCAGACAGATCGTCCCTTTTGTATATGTCCTGTTCCACTTCCTGCTTGTCCCCCAGCCCCTTCTATTAAACTGCAAGAATTTCCGAGTTTCCGAGGCTCAGGGGTGGATCCGTTAAACCTAAGAAGTTGAAATCTAAAACCAAGCCACAGTTTCAGAGTGTAGTTGCTACTCAGGGAAACAACATCACTTTCAGCAAGAAATCTATCCCCTTGGAGAAAGGCCCAGGAGGCTGTAGCAGGTGTTTGTGGGGCAATAAACACTGAATCTCCTTGATCTTGGGCTTTGCAGACTCATAACAGGAAAATAAGTGTCTGTTGTCCATATGCCACCCAGACCGTGGCATTTTGTCCCAGTGCCTAAATGGACAAAGGCAGTGTGTTACACTCTGACTACTCCTTGGCTCCTCTTCTCCCCATGCACTTGGGCTCTGACTTCTTCCCTCTGTTTGCCCAAAGCCTGGCAGAGCTTGGCTGGAAGGAGATACTCTGCTGATGCCTAATTCATCAAACTGAGTAAACACAGCACTGGTGGCTAGCTGAGGCTGCAGGGCTGGCCGCACATGGCCCTCAAGTGGCTATGTCTCCTGCACATGTCAGCTTCCCATTACTGTAACGAAATGCTGGATGTGGGCTGCTTATGAAGCAGAGAAGTGTTTCTAACTCATAGCTTTTGAGACTCAAAGCCCAAGTTCATTCAAGAGTTGGGAATACTGATGTACCCTCTGGTAAAGGGGGAAGATGGCAGCACACTGAAATGAATGTGTGTTAGGAAAAGGGTTCCCATAGGTCAGGGTGGTCCAAACCCTGTTTATGTTTGTTTGTTTGTTTGTTTGTTTAACCAATTCTTGCATTAGCTGATTCTCTTCCTGCTGTGATCGAATTCCTGTCAAAAGCAATCTGAGCGAGGACGGTCTTATTTTTTGTTTGCAGTTTGAGGGGATATAACCCCTCATGGTTGGGGGAGTCAGTAGCAGGGGTATGAGGTGGCTGGAGCATCCAAAGTCAGTGTGCTGGCTTGTTTTTGTCAACTTGACGAAAATCTAGATATATCTGCAGAAAGAGAATCTCAATGAAGGAATCGTTTTCATTTTACATGATAATGATGCCTAAAATTAATGACTGATAGGCCCAGCCTATTGTAGGCCATTGCTAGCCCTAGGCAGATGATCTTAAGTTGAATATGAAAGACGCTGAACAAGCCATGAAGCACAAACCAATAAGTAGCGTTTCTCTATGGTCTCTGCTTCCGTTCCTGCCTTTATTTCCTGCCATGAGCTCCTGTCCTGGCTTCCGTCCACGATGGTCTGTAAGCTGTGAGCCAAATAACCCCTTCCCTTGTCAAGCTGCTTTTGGTCAGTGTTTTAACAATAGAGAAGCAACTGGCATATTCAGGAAGCAGAATGCTGGTCCTCATCTGACTTTCTCCTTTTTACTTAGTCCAGGACCTCAGCCCTTGGAATGGTGCTGTGGGTCTTTCTACCTCAACTACCCAGGCTGGGAAAGCACTCACAAATGTGCCCACAGGTTTGTTTCCCTAGTGACCCAACAATCAATATCAAGCACCACAATCTTCTTTTGAATGGTACCAAGAAGCTCTCCTGAAACTTAGAAGAGCACACTCAAGAACCTCTCATAAGACCCCACTTCCCAGAGGTTCCAGAGAGCCTCTGAAGTTTCATCGGATTGGTGGACTCAGTCTTTGGTGACTAAGTCTTTAATTATGTCCCATGTGAAATACCCACACCCACTCAAACCATAGAACATCCCAGCATTCCTTGCCTGTCTTCATCAAATGGAAATCCAGGAATGTGCACCCTAGGCCAGGACTGAAACAGCCTGCCCAGGGCCTGCATCTCCCTGGCCTTCCTAAAGCTGCTACCATTAAAGAGTTGCCCCTGACTGTTGTATAACCAGCTGGAAACTCCCCTGCCTTTATTCCTCCTTAGGAGGTGGAAGGACCTAAGTTATGTGCTCAGCATCCTCAGTCAGTGCTTTTGTGGGCTTCAGGACCACTTAGTAGGATGGGGGTAGGAGATAGACCAGAGTTCTAGTATCTAGATAACAGAGATGCCTTAGGACCTCAACCTTGGGGAACTCGGGTCTGAAGGCAGCGTACTGAGATCTGGGACCCCCTATGACTTCCATGGGCCAAGACCAGATTCTCTAGAATCAGGATCTGTGGAGTGGCATTGGGAAGCAGCTAGAAAGCTGGGGGCCAGGAGCTCACCACTTAGGCAGGTCCCTGGAAGCAGCTACCTTATGGTAGCTCATGCTGCAGAGAGGAGAAGGATTTGCGACAAGCCCAGCAGAAACATAAGTTCCTTTGACTGTAGTCTTCTGGTTACAGGGAGGTGTAACAGCCCTGGTACATGAAGATGGGGAGAGGCTGCCTGTCCTGAGCTGGAACACATGTGAGACACATTATAAACTCCATTTGGGATTCTGGGAAGGAGAGATGGAGAGACAGGGGGAGAGGGGAGAGAGGAGAAGAAGGGGGAGGGAGAAAGGGAGAGGAGAAAGGGAAGAGAGGAAGGAGGAGGGGGATGGAGAGGGGAAGATAGTCCGAGGAATTAGCAGATGACAATCTATATCCCATGGCAATTACCCTTTATCTTCAAGTAGGTGCCTAGTGAATGGTTGAGCACAAATCTTGGGCTTTTGAATAAACCATGGAACAGCTCTCAACAAAATACTAGTGATGATCTGGTTTGAAAATACAGCCTCCCCAGGGAGCTGGGCAGAGTAGTGGCCAGCCTAACCTACCTTGCAGTTAAATGCTGAGCTTTATGGTATCCCAGAACCCGAAGTCCCTTCCTCCTCAATGCCTGATGACTCAGAACTCACAGGTCCTATAGGAGAGGCTGGGATTTCTCGCTCCCTCTGTCTCTGCTCCTCAGCTGTCTGCTCCCCTGCCTCTTCTCCATCACGCTTCACACATCTGCTTAGGTCCTTTCCCTGCCCCACCAACTCTGGTGATGTCATTGTCAGAGTGAAGCAATTTAAGAGCCTCCAGAGTTTAATAGGTAGAGAGATCTTCTGTTTGAGATGATGGAGCGTTCTGGAAATAGATCGTGGCGATGGTTGCGCAACACTGAGTGCATTTAATGCCACGGGATTGTCCACTTAAAATGATTAAAATGCTAAGATCAAGGGCTGGAGAGCAAGGGGAGCCCCTGACTGGTGCCCTTGGCCTACAGCAGGCGGCCTAGAAGCTTAGTCCCTTTGCATTTGCTGACCCCTAGACTTACCCCAGAGTCCCTCCCGCTCTCTGCCTTTCCCCATAGGATCGTAGGACTTGTCTTGCTGTAACACACGTTGACACCACCCTCCCACGGGGCTCCTTCCATTTCCTAACTGGACCCCATCGCAGGCAATTTTAAATAGTCATTTGTTCCTAAGAGCATGCAGTTTGGAGTACGATAGCCCAGTGAGTTCAGACTTCGGGACTTCCCATCCTTGTGACCTTGAGCATGGCCTTCAGTTTGCCAGTTAAGCTCCTGAGCCTCCATTTCCTTCTCTGTTAAGTGAGGGCTAAAAGGGTCATCGCAAATATTGAACAAGATCCATGGTGCATAGCAAATGAGACATTGCCTGCAAAGAATCTGCATGGCGCCTGGCACGCAGGTCAGTGCCAAGCAAGGGCTGTGTGTGAAGTGAGCAAAACTCAGTCTTGAACAGACTCAAGACTGGGAAGGCCGGATGTGGGTTTCCTGAAACCTGCCTCTTCTTTTCCTCTTCCTGGGTTGTAAACCACTCTCTGTCCCTTGTACGTAGGTGTGACTATGTGCTACCCTGCCCCGTCTGCTCAGAGTTTCTACAAGTGCTTACTGAGCTCCTCCAAGCTCTTCGCCTTCTCTTTCCAGCAGGGTTCAAGATGGTGGCTGCCTAACAGCTGGGTACAGAGTATCTGTGATGTGTCCTGCCTCTCTGATAAGAGAAAACTCAACTTGTCCAAGTTTACCCATTGAAGAGTGTGTGTGTGTGTGTGTGTGTGTGTGTGTGTGTGTGTGTGTGTAAGTGTGTGAACGTCAGTGAGTATATGTGTGTGTGTTCTGTGAATGTGCATAAGTGTATGTGTGAGTGTGTGAATGAGTGTGAATGTGTGAGTGAGTGTGAATGTGTATGAGTATGTGCATTAGTATGAGTGTGTAAGTGTGAGTATGTCAGTATATATGTGTGGGAATGTGTGTGTGTGAGTGTGTGTGATGTGTCAATATATATTTAAGTGTGCATATGAGTATGTGTTGTGTAAATGTATATAAGTGTGTATATTTAAGTGTAAGTATGTATGTGTGAGTGAGTGTGAATGTGTGAGTGAGTGTGAATGTGTATGAGTGTGTGCATGAGTGTGAGTGTATGAGTGAGTGTGTAAGTGTGAGTGTGTCAGTGTATATGGGTGGGCCAGGAGGAGATTGTTGCTACAGCATAGCCCAGCTTTCTAGACTGAGAAGTCACCTAACTTCTATTGAAGTGGAAAGAGCCGAGGCAGGTTACAGAGGGACACAGGGTAGGTCTAGGAGCCTCTGCCTAAGACAGCATGGCTACTGTCCTTGTCCTCTTCCCAGCCCCTGAATGTGTTTCCTGAATGCCAGGAGCCACTCCTGTGCATAGGCTGTGGTAGAGCCTGGGCTTCCTGCTGACACAAGCCTTTCCCGGTGCTGGTTCATCGTTTTACCCTAACCTTCCACCAACACCTCTCACCCAGATGTTCCCAGATGACCTCTTTCTTCCCCGGCAGCCACATCACTCTATGCCAGATGCCACTGTGTTTCTGTGAGGCAAACATGGCTCCCAGCAACCATCTCCACCTCTTCACCATCCTGGATGCTGGCCCAAGCCTGCCCCATCCCAGCCACCCTGTTTCTTGCCACACCTCTCCCCCGTCAAATCTTCCTCCACTGTGCCCTTACCACTGCCAAGCCTTTGTGGGTGACCAGGCCTGGTGTTCCTTCCTACTGTACCGTCCTTGGCCAGCTTCAGGCCTTGGCTTAGATGCCACCTCCACCAAGAAATCCCAGCGGGTTTTGAACATGCATCTGTCATCTTTCCCACTCTAGCCTGTTTTATATGCAGGCTTTAGTCTGAATCTGGCCCCCAGTGCTGGTCAGAGCTGTAAATAATGTTTTCTGCCTCCCCAAACTTGGTTCAGTCTGTCCCTTCATCATCCACTAGGCAGCAAAGAACCATAACAATGTTCTAGAACTTCTTATTGAAATCTCCATGATACCACTTAACACATTGCCCTGAAATATGTCTATATCTTTTGTTCCCTATAAATTCCCAGTACCCCAGTGGATGGCAGGGCTGAGTTCTCCTTACCCCCTGCTGCAGTTCTCAGGTCAGATCAATGTTGAACAGGTGGGCTCCTCAGCTGTGGACTGGAGATGGCTCAGTGGAACACAGCAGGAGTTTGGTCCCTCGTTTGCAGGTGACCTGAGCCCCCATCCCTAGGGAAAGAGCTGAAAATGCCTGATATTTGCACAGACCTGCAGGAAAGAACACCCTCTTTCTGATAGGCAGCTCAGGCAAGCTCTGCGCCTGTGACCCTGACTTTTAAAAATGTCACACCTGCATATGCAGCGAGATTTATCGACAGCTAATTAGGAAACGCAGTTTGTATCTACCCAGCTCTGAAAAACATTTTGTAAACCAGGTAATTGGCTTTCTCGGCGCAGAGGAGAACTAAGTGGTGTGGTGCGGGTCCTACCATTCTCACGTCACTTTGTCTGCAGCTGGCCAAGCATGCAGAGAGACAGTTTCAGGGAGAATGCAGAAACGTTAGTGGTTCGCTCTTCCAGGTGGACAGCTGGTCAGTGGGCTCCATCCAAGGGCTGTGTGAGCATTTTCTGCTCTTCCTTGGCAGCCAGTGGCATCCAAGATGGTGGTCCTCCATCTTGACTCTGAAGCAGATGGCCCGTCCGTCACCCTGAGGAGGGGGTGTGAGAAACCCAAGCTGGCTGCGTTTGATAAGCAGACAGAGCTACGGAGACAATTGCTTTTATTTCGGGGATAGAATCTGTTTTACAACAGCAACTCTGTCGCACCAGCATGTATGAGACACCCGTGTAGGACCAGGGCCTTTCTGGAAGGAAGGAGAACAAGATGGCCCTCTTCAGCACACAGTAGACTTCTCCTAACTTCTGTGCTGATGTCAGAGTCCCAAACAACAGCAGATGTTAGCTTTCCAGGTGCAAGGTTTACTCTCTTACCTCCTGCCATGCCCCTAAGTCCTCCTCTGTCTACCTGTAAAGTCCTGTGTTTCCTCTAATACTTTAGCCGATGTACTGAATGTTTGTTATACACCAGGCCCTTAAGAAAGCTAGCCAGTCGTCGAGATCTGACTGGCAGACCGCGCCCTATGCTACTGGGAAACTGTAGATTTTAAGGTCATTTCTTGTTCATGCCACACCCAGATATGGGGAAATAAAAGACTGGAAGGCAGAGTCTTCTGAGGGGATGTGTAGCCTGAGTTTAGAGGTTCTGGAGGGGTGCCTGTGGTGCAGAAGTAGAAGATGCCCTAAGAGGAGAGCAGGAGCGACAGGGTAAGGGCAGCCAGACCTTCAGAGTGTGAAATTCTGAAGAGAGGGCCGGGGGAGAAGCTTGGGCTACAGTGATGTCCAGCAAAGTCTCATACCGACCAGCAAGGCTCAGCCGCTGTTCACAGGAGACCCTGCACCAGTCAGACGTGTGGGGTCCTTGCTCTGTTACCCTGCCTACTCCACGGTGGGGACTTCCAGGAATAGAGCAATCTCTTCCCCAAAGCTAAGGAGGATTCTGAAGCCACTTTGCCCGGAGGCTGCGTGTGTGTGGATGATGCCCTCTCATCCACTGGGTTCCTATGACCCTAGGGACTTGGGAGTGGGCGCCTTCTTCTCTTCTTCCTCCTTTCCCTCCTTTTTCTTATTCTTCTTGTCCTTCTTGTTCTTTTGTTCTTTTTGTTCTTCTTCTTGTTCTTCTTCTTCTTTGCCGTTGTCATCGTCGTCATCGTCGTCATCGTCCTTGGACTCTTCCTCACCCTCCCCTTAGCTAACACCAGCATGATACATATCATGCCTTTGCTCACACCCCATGACCTAAACTCACACTCGACACAGCAGGGAAATACGTCTGGGGACTGTGGTCTCCCTATGTGCCCAGGATGGAGACAGCAAGAACAGGGTGAAGCATGGGTTCAGGATTGCCACCCCTGCTCCCTGCCACACCTTAAACAGTGACTGGCTTCCCTGATCTTCACGTTCCCCATCTATGATTTTATTAATTGTCTTAGTCAGAATGTCTGTTCCTGCACAACCATCATGACCAAGAAGCAAGTTGGGGAGGAAAGGGTTTATTCAGCTTACACTTCCATATCACTGTTTATCACCTAAGAAGTCAGGACTGTAACTCACAAGGGGCAGGAAGCAGGAGCTGATGCAGAGGCCATGGAGGGATGTCACTAACTGGCTTGCTTCCCCTGGCTTGCTCAGCCTGCTTTCTCATAGAACCCAGGTCTACCAGCCCAGGGATGGCACCACCCACAATGGGCTGGGACCTCCCCCCTGATCACTAATTGAAAAAATGCCACACAGCTAGATCTCATGGAGGCATTTCCTCAAGGGAGGCTCCTTTCTCTGTGATAACTTGTGTCAGGTTGACACAAAAACAGCCAGTACACTAATTGGATGTGATCTGTAGTCTGGACATGAGGTTTAAGTGAGACTATATATAAAGTATTTAAGTTAGTCTGCCATAAATAATGCTCATGATAGGATTTATTATGGTTTTTTATTTCAAACGTACCACATAGGTAACCCTTTATTGAGAGTCTATTCCACTCAAGTGTTCATGAGCTCACTCCTTTCTTAGACAACTCCTGTTCTTTAGTGGATGATGAGAAAGTGTATGAATGAATTAGTAAAAATGGCAAGTCACTACAGTGTGCGCTATGCTCAGCTGCCCAGAGTGCTGCTCTAATTTTAACATCACTTAACAATGATAGGGTGAAGTCCTGCTCTTGGGTCCAGAATGTCAACTGAGACAGCCAGGAGGAAACAGATGTGGCTGAGAAAGCGCCCTGGCTGTAGGAAGCTTCCCCATCTAAGGTGCCTCTCTTGGGGCTGGGACTTAACTCAGTTCATAGAGTGCCTGCCTAGCATGCACGGGGGCTTGGGTTAGGTCTCCAGAAAGACATGAGCCAGGCATTGGCAGTATGTGCCTGTGATCGTAGTGCTGAGGAGGCAGAAGCAGGAGGGTCAGGAGTGAGGATTATCCTTAGCTATACAGTTCAAAGCCAACTCCATGGGTTACGTAAGACCCTATCTCAAAGGTGGCCATAAAAACTTTTGGCTTGTATGAAAGTAATAGGTGCTTTAAAAAATAATGCAAGCAAAACAAAACAAACAACATACCAAGAAGAGAATGAAGAAAAAGTCACCCCAGTCCTTGCTCTATTGAGTGTCACGTGGTGCCTGTTCTCGACGTCTCTCTATGCATTGTAAGCAGAGGAAGAGACATAAAGAATTTGCAACATGGGGTTGTCACTTTTCCATTTGCATGTCAAAGAAGAAGAATGGAAAGTAGAAGGAATTGCTTGGCATATATTGATTTTGCCTACATGACTGAGAATATTTGTTTCTGGCTTTGCTCTTGGAGAGGCACAGAAGAAGATTCTGGAAAGCATAAACTCCCAGATCTCCAACTCCAGTTTCCAGTTTTCAAAGGCCTCCTATGGCAGAGGAGGAAATTAACTATTTTCCAGTTCCATTCCTGTCTCCGCCTTCTCAAGTTCACTTTTCTGAGGTGTCTAGATTCTGGTTAAGTGGGACTAGCTCTCAGCTCTCCCTGTGGCTGCTTTTTACAGCCTCTATCCCTCAGGTTTATGTATTCACCTAACTTTTGATTAGCTGGACTTGGTCAAGTCTCTCCCCTGCCACCAAGAAGGTAGTAGTAGTCTTTACTGACGGCGAGTCCTGTGTGACTCAGGACCAGGCTGCAGCCTGAGCAGCCTGAGCAGAAGTCAGTTGCAGGACGGGTGATGTTTCATTTGGTTTGGCATTGTGGCTGGAAAGGCTCTGTGCAGATCAATAGGAGAAAGACAAATAACCCAATAAAAATTCAGGCAAAGTCGCCAGCATGAAAGCCCATAAACACGTGAAAGGATGGCTTAACTTCTCTAGTAATTGGTACCCTATGAATCGAAAGGAGACAGCGGATACCCACAAGACTGGCAAAATTGGAAGTTGCTATGGGCATAGCCGTGAGGATCTCAACTGCTGCGAGGAGTGTCGGTGGCTCACTGAGAGAGTGGGGCATGCCCTATGAGTCAACAATGTCATTTCCAGGTTTGTGTCATGGAGAACTCTGCCTGTTTGCCAGGAGCTGTGCCTGGTGAGTCGAACTATCTTGCTTGGAACAGACAAAGCACTGGGAACAACCGGAGTGCCATAGTTAGCTTCAGCTGTGAACTTCACACAACACGAAGTCACCTGGGAAGAGGAAACCTCAACCAAGGAATCATCTAAGTCAGATGGCCTGGAGCCAAACCCAATGAGGCATTCTCTTTATTGCTAATTGATGGAAGAATGCCAAGCCCTCTGTGGGCGGTACTATCCCTAGGCAGGTTGTATAAGCAACCCAGTAAGCTAGAGTCTCCACAGCCTTTACTTCAAGCTTGTGTCTTGGCTTCTCTGGATACCGCTTGTAACCTATTAACCTGTTAGCTAAAATAAATCCTTTCCTCCCCAAATTGCATTTGGTCAGGTTTTCATCACCATAACAGAGATGCAAACTAGAATACCAAGTATCCATTGACAGGAGTTAGCAGAGAGGGTGGTGTATTCAGAAGACCTTGGCCTGCCAAACCGCCACTAAATGAAAAGACCCTAACAGTGTTTAACACCAGACAGCGCAAAACATAATGTTGAGCCAGCAAGACCAGGAAAGCCTGCTTCCAGAATGCAGACCCTTACACAGCTAAACCAAACTGAGGAAAGATGCATACACAAAACTAGAAAACAGAAATTGGTATGTAAGGGAGTCAGTTCTGTCCTGGGTGTGTTCCAGGGTTTGAACTCAGGATGTCAGGCTTTGCACACCAAGCGCCTTCACCAGCTCAGCCATATTGCTGGCCCAGGGATTTTTATTTAAAGTATTCTGAAATCACATTGCCTAGAACTGAATTCTTGCTGTCTATGTGACCTCAAGTAAATTATTTTGGGGGCCTCGGCTTCCATGTAAAATAGAAAGGGAAACTGAGAGGACATTAGTAATATTATAAGGCATCACTTAAAATCCTCTGTTCTGAGCCTAACACACCATGAGGGTGGTGGAAGCTGGTGTTCTTTTCCTGTTTGCTCTTGCTTTGGTTTGGAGTTTTAGGTAGGGTCTTCTTATGTAGTCCAAACGTGGAGTTCTGGAGTTGGAGGCATGAGCCGTCACCCTGCAGCTAGTACTGTTTTCTGTCAGGCGGATGGAGGTATTTGGGAGACCACCACAGACTCCACAACCCCCATGCACTTGTGCTCTGAAGCCTACGAGGGACGAGCCACAGACAGAAGCATTCGTTTAGGGTGATTAGAGGAGCCAAGGGTGATTTAGCCTGAAGGCATCTCCTAGTAACATGGGCTGAGTTGAGGTATCTGGGGGGCTCTCCGGAGGTGGAGGACGATGCTTGCTCAATGAGGCTACAGAGCTGGAGTGAACTAAATGTGGCTCCTGGGCCATATCCAGCTGTTGCAGCTTTTAACAATAAAGTTTTATTGGCTTGCAGCCCCCTTTCCTTCATCTGCGCTGTTCATACCACGGTGGTTGAGATGAGTCGCTGCTCAGCCCATTGAAGACTAAGATGCTCACCATCTGGTCCTTTATGGGACTCTGGGACACACGATGAGAAAGAAACGGTGGTCTCAGGCCAACTTAAGAACTTTGTCAGAAGCAGAGCTGAGACCCTGGCCCTGGAGGGTCATTAGCAGACACCACACGGGCTGCTTGTGGTCAGAGAGATGAAACAGGCTCTGAAACCTGAGAGCAGGTTGGACACATTTGCTTTTAATGTCTCCTTCCAGTCCAGTATTCTGTGGGGAATAATTCCCAGTTTTCAATGGGTCGTTATTAACTCTGACATTTTCTTGGCATTTTTATTAAAAAAAAAAAAAAACATTTTTCACTCTCAGCATCACTTTCTTTGAAATCCTCAACTCAAAGAAGTATTTTAATTCTTGAAAAGTGAGATTTAAATGAAAATGGAACTCATTCCGGAATCTTACTTTTTTGATTGAAAAACAAAAAAAAAATCAAAGGATTTTCATGGCCACTGGATCTATTCCCATTTATAAGCGCTGGATTTTAAGAACCTGTGTGTTCCAGGTCCTCACAGGGTAGGAGAAACTGTCAGTGACAAAATAGTGTGTTGGATGTGCAGTTGGGGACCAATGGGGACGGTGGCTGCGTTTACAGCTGTGCACAGTAGTTCGAGTCAGGAGTAAGTAGTCCTGACCAGTGTCCCGGCCAGTGTTGAACTGAGGACAGCCGAGTGGGGGTCTTACAGGGAGAGCCCCCTTTTAGGGCTCTGAGAGCAACTTATCAAAAGCCAAATGGCTAAAGAAAACGCCTTGCTGTATAACTTCAGATGACTGGTCCAGTAGACAGCACACTGACAGCTGTCAGACAGATGCCTTAAGTCGACAATGGAGAAGCTTCCAGCATTGTCCTGGCTTCCTCGGGGCAGCCTTTAGGGAGTGGGGGCACTGTGAGGTACACGTGAGATTTACTTCCACCTGAGCTGGAAGAACAAGTCTGTGAAGTGTGTCTGGGAAAGTGGTCACAAGCCCTTCCTCAGGAACCACGTGGAGAAGTCTCCCAGCTGTCAGTGAACTGGCCACTTTGATACTCAGCAGGTGACCTTTTGAGATGCTGCTCTGGTATGCATTCACCAACCTTGTCCAGGCCACCGTCCTGAGGCCACACGGGGAAGCTGCACTCAAGAGGACCTCTGGGATCCTCTTTCCTAGGCTTTCAGTGCAGGACTTTGTGGAGGCTCGTGACGTGTGTGGCGCAGGCTCAGATGCTGGCTGGGGGTGCAGAGGGAGCCCAGAGCTTATTCCACTCCAGAACAGCTCTGTGAGGTGTGGGACAAATTCGGGAGATACTGGCTACAGGGAAAGGAGGAGCCCATGGCAGCTCCTGGATCAGTCCAGCTGGGGTGAGCTTGAAGCTCCAAGATGGTCCAGCTGTGGTCAGCATAAAAGTCCACCTTCTGGGGATAACAAACATCAGTTAGGAAGATTCAGAACAAGGCTTTCGAATTAGGGGAAGGTGTTAACATAGGACATATTGGTGGCACAAGCCTATAAGTTAAGGACGTGGGAGAATCCAGGTTGGTGCCAGTCTGGGACACATATGGAATTCCATGCCAGACTGTGCTATCTAGTGAGACTTTTACTCAAAAAAAAAAAATACGAAAGAGGGCCAACAAGATGGTTCAGTGGGTAATCATGCTTTCTGCCAAGCCCAAAGAGCTGAGTTCAAGTCCCAGAACATAATATAGATGGGAGAACAGAACTGTTTCTACAGCTGTCCTCTGACCTCTCTGTATGTGCCATGACACGCTTTTCCACCCACCCCAGTACTAATAAAAGTTCTTCTGAAGAGATAAAACAAGGGCTGAGAGATTGCTCAGTCGGAAAAGTGCCGTTATGCAAGCCATAGGACCCGAGTTCAGATCCCCTCCTCCCACTCACATAAAAGCTTGGCGCTGTGGCATGTGTCACTGGCAGCCAGTCTAGATAACTCACGAGCTCCAGGCTTAATCAGGGGCTCTGTAAAATAAAGTAGAACCTATCTTAATTACCTTCCCAGCTCTGATAAACATCATGATCAAAAGCAACTTGGAAACGTACAGTCCATCATCCATAGAAGCCAAGGCAGCAACTTAAGGCAAGAAGCTGGAGGCAGGAACTGAGCCACCCATGGGGGGTGCTGCTTACTGACTTGTTCCCAGACTTTCTGCCATCCACCTTCTCCCCACAGCCAGGACCACCAGCCCCGCCCTCCATAAATTAGTATGAAAAATGCCCCTGCAGACATGTCTACGGGCAATTCCTCAACTGACTCTCCTTCTTCCCAGATGTCTCTAGTTTGTGTGAACTTGACAAAAACTAACCAGCACAGAGATATCACACACACACACACACACACACACACACACACACACACACACACAAATGCATGTTTAAAAATTATGCGACAGCACACACAGACGAAAAGGTAAGAGAGAAGAATGGATTCCCTAGAAAAGGGAGAGGTCTTAAGCCCCCAGTAGGTGAGTTCTCCTGCCCTACCAAGACCCTCACACATTCGGAGGTTCTGGTTGGCTGCACTGTTTGAGGGAAGTGGTTGGTCTTTCCAGAGCACTTAGCTTTAACCTTCACGTGCCAAGTTTACTAAATATAAGAGATCTCTAGGCTGGGAATCCCGAAATCCCCCCTAATCCTGTCAAGTGGGAGGAGAGAATCCTTTGCAGTCCTCTGTTTTCTGCCAGTGGGGCGGGGTTGGGGGCAGAGATTACATCACCACTGCCTGTACCTGGAGTCACAGCAGAACAAGTGGACCAGGGGACAGAAAGCTTGTCAAAAGCAGCACATTAGAAACAAAAGCTCCCCAGTACTCACATTTTATAGGAGAAAACTGCTTGGCACCGTGCACACAGAAAGGACGCACAGGTATATGGATTTGAGGCTGCTGCTCTCGGTGGAGGAAAATGTACTATGTCATTCTTGCTTTTCTTGTTCTACCCGAAGGCGTTAGCGGCTTGTTTTTGCTGCAACAGATCAGCAGGAATGTGGTGGTTTAAGCCACACCCATCGGCTTCCTCACAGAACAGTGGCAGAGTTGCAGGCTCGGCCTAGCTTTGTGCAGCCCCAGGCTCCAGGCTTCCTGTGGCATCAAAAGGCTGAGTAGCCATTTTGGTTGCACTAGGGGGTTGCCTTAGCATCTTGCTCATGCTAGGAGAGCACACTATGTTTCTGCTAGGTCCTCAGAACTATAGATTTTGTTTGGCTAGTTTGAGACGGGCTAACTTACCCAAACAGGCTCTAACGTGTGGTCTTGAAGCCTCTGCTTCTGTAATGGCTGTGACTCCCTGGTGCTGAACCCAGGGCTGGATCCCTATCCGAGGGCCTGACTGGAGAAAGTCTGCTTCTGTTTACTTTACATTCCTGGCAGAATCTAGGTTCTTTTAAAAAAGGTTTTAAAAATCTTATGTGTATATGTATGTATGTATGTGTGAGTTCATGTATGTGTGTGTGTGTGTGTGTCTTGCATATATTGTGTGCATGCCTTGTATCTATGAAAGCCAGAACAGTGTGTTGTGAACCACCTAGCAGTGCTGGAAACTGAACTGGGCCTTCTGCATGAGCAGCAAGCGTTCTAACTGCTGAACCATCCCACCAGCCAGGATTGAGGCTCTCGCCATTGCAAGGCTGAGCCCCCCTCTGTGGCACACTGCCCCCTTCATCTTTAAGCCACAATAGCCCAACAAGGCCCTGCCACTCTTTCCGTCTCTAATTTCCACGCTGATCCCAGCAAAGGCCTCTGCTGTTAAGGGCTTGTGCGACTCTGGTGAGCGCACACAGATCTTAATTTAAGGCCAGCTAATTAGCACCTCAATTACATGGGCAAAATCCCTTTTGCCAGGAAACTGCATTCCTGGGAGTAACACCCTGGAGTGAAGGTCTTTGGAGCTGAAACTCTTCCTGCCATTCCTAGTCTGGTAAAAACTGACTCGGGCACACATTTGGTGACCTTGGGAGATTCTTCCAGCCCCAACCAAGCCCAGAGCTGTGTGTTTGAGAACAGGCAGCCCCTTCGCTAACACAGCGTCCTGGGCAGATGGGTGATGCTGCTAAGCGAACAAGCACGAAGAAGCTCATTGTTCCTAGGGCTTCTTCCTACGAGCTCTGGGTGTTGTGGCTCTGTGATCTGATTGTCATCAGATGGGAAAGCAAGGGACCCCTTCTTTATATGTATTCAAATTAGAGATGGCTTGGGAAATCAGGGCAGAAAAATGAATCCCAACCTGCTATCTCTATCTCTATCTCTATCCCTATCCCTATCTCTATCTCTATCTCTATCTCTATCTCTATCTCTATCTCTATCCCTATCCCTATCTCTATCTCTATCTCTATCCCTATCTCTATCTCTATCTCTATCTATATCTCTATCTCTATCTCTATCTCTATCTCTATCCCTATCCCTATCCCTATCTCTATCTCTATCCCTATCCCTATCTCTATCTCTATCCCTATCTCTATCCCTATCCCTATCTCTATCTCTATCTCTATCCCTATCTCTATCTCTATCCCTATCCCTATCTCTATCTCTATCTCTATCTCTATATCTCTATCCCTATCCCTATCTCTATCTCTATCTCTATCTCTATCTCTATCTCTATCTCTATCTCTATCTCTATCCCTATCCCTATCCCTATCCCTATCCCTATCTCTATCTCTATCTCTATCTCTATCTCTATCTCTATCCCTATCTCTATCTCTATCTCTATCCCTATCCCTATCTCTATCTATATCCATATCTCTATCTCTATCTCTATCTCTATCCCTATCCCTATCCCTATCTCTATCTCTATCCCTATCTCTATCATTATCTCTATCTCTATCTCTATCCCTATCTCTATCATTATCTCTATCTCTATCTCTATCTCTATCTCTATCTCTATCTCTATCTCTATCCCTATCCCTGTCCCATCCCTGTCTCTATCATCTATATCAATCCTACAGAGGGTGAGGTACTTTCAGCTCAGGAACTCAAGAAACACAATGTGGGGAGCATTCTTCTCCAGCACTGCCTAACTTCTTTACTTTCTCTCTTTTCTTTCTTTTTGCTTGACTGCTGCCAAAATTAATGCAATTCAATTCGTCTGTCTGTCTATGTATCTATCTATCTATGTATCTATCTATCATCTATGTATCTATCATCTATGTATGTATGTATGCATGTATGTATGAATGTATGTATGTATGTATGTATGCATGTATGTATGAATGTATGTATGTATGTATGTATGTATGTATGTATGTATGTTTGTATGTATCTATAAATCTATCTATCTATCTATCTGGGTTTTGTGAACCCCAGATCATCTATCTATCTATCTATCTGTCTGTCTGTCTGTCTGTCTGTCTGTCTATCTATCAGGATTTTGTGAACCCCAGACTGGCCTTAAACTCATGATGTAGCAAGTTCCCAGCCAAGTCCTGGAGTAGAGGTGAGCACCACCACACCCAGTAACTACAGCACTGGGGCTTCAACCCAAGGCCTTTGGCATGTCAGGACTCTGCCAACTGCGCTAAATCAACAGCGCCTAAATCAAATTAAAATGTGAACATTTAATTCTATCAGTTATCTACAGGCTACCATCCAAACTCCCCAACAAAGCACTGAGGATTCCACCTTCTCCTTCCCCTGGCCTCAGGTCCTCTTCAGTCATCCGGGACAAGGGGTGCATTTGGAGTGAAGAGCTGGCTTATTTCTCTCCCGATTCCTTGTCGGAATGTGTTCTGATGCGAACCATCTGTTGTCTTCCTTCGGGGTTCTCATTGATCCTGTGGGTTACGAGGCTCTAAGTTCTATCTCCCATACAGGTCATTTCATGGAGCCCTAACTCATGGCCTGTGAGGTCTGAGGCCTCTAGGGCAGATGCAAACACCTGCTGTGTCCCTAGAATGACCACTTTCGGGGATGATGTGGATAAGTGGGAAGAGCAGAGACGCAGGGCAATGTACAAACACAGGGGGACAGGCTGGGTGTGATCGTACAGCCCCATTGTCCCGGCTCCCCTTCTCAGGCGGCAGAAGCTACAGAACTGTTTCAAGACCAGCCCAGGGAGACTCTGGCTCAAAGCAAAATCTAAAAGAGGGCCCCAGTGGTATAGCTCAGTGGTTCGGCTCTTAACTAGCATGTGCAAAGCTCTGGCTACAAACCCCAGAACTGCAAAGAAAACAGGAGAAGGATGTGCAGATACTGTGGGGAGTCACAGGCTTTCCAGCACCTACCTTGTCCTTGTGGAAGTCACACAGGAGCCATGAGCAGACCACAGTGAAGCAAATGGCAAGACCTTGCCCTCCGATCAGAGTACAGACAGACAGACAAACAAACAAACAAACAAAACAGGATGATGAATTTGATAGAGACCAACCTTTGATATGGCAACATGACATCATCTAAAAGTTCACATTCAAGAACCACCCCCACCCGAAAATCACAAAGTGGTCTTATAATGCTTTAAGTAAGCCTGTGATTTGATGTTAGGCTTCCGTTGTAGCTCTTGAGGACTGTGTGTGGCCTCAGAATCACCAGAAGACATATCTGTTTAGACACTGGGTGGAACTGGGTACCCCTGGTGGGAACCCTGATTTGTCAGGTGAGTTGGAAACATGTTTCTAGCAAGGGAAGCAGCGAGCACTTTAACCCAGAGGCATGAAGGCAATGCCTTTATTTCAGGGATTTAAAGGAGGCTGGGAAACATGATTTGAGCAGCGAGAGAGGAGAGAACTCAGGCATCCTGAAAAGTGGGACTCTCACCGTGAAGATCGTAAGATCATTATCCCTACTTTGTGACTAGCATAGAGAAACAGATCTGTGGCTCTTTCTGTTAGTCCCAGAGTGTTTTCTAACTGCCCTGCCGGAGGGTCATCCATCTGACTGGAGGGATGGATGCTCTACAGTCAACTGGGCCCCGGAGTTTTACAGGTCTAGACAACTGGTACCCCACACTTGCTGTCAATGATTTTCTTGTCTACAAATATTTTAGCTTCTTAAAAGTAGTTATAAAATTATTTCATGTGTGTATATATTTTATGTATATTATTTTATATGCAAATTAATTGTTTGTGTATCATGTGCATACCTGGTGCCCATGGAGGCCAGAGGACAGTGTTAGATCCCCTGAAACTGGAGTTACAGTTGTGAACTGCTATGTGACTGCTGGAAACTGAGCTCTGGTCCTCTGCAAGAGTAACCATGTGTTATGACAGTGATTCACTGTCATGAGAAGTTTGGGTTTTTTTTTTTTTTTCATCCTTTTGAGGTTTTCACTCTGATAGGCCTTTCCCTTTTCAGAGCAGACACACAGAGGGAGGAGAAGAAGGGATCCGTGGTTTTCAGGGGTCACTGAAGCAGCTACAGTGGTAGATTTTCTGATCTCCAGGCTGAGGAAGCAGGTCCTCTGTTCAGGGGAGCTGATCACTGTCCAGGGGGCAGAGGCAGAAGGAAAGAGTGAGGCAGGAGGATTCCTGTCTCTCAGGCACATTTTTTTTCTTGCCTCTCCCTCCTTGGAGTTTCTGGCATGTTTCCTTGGTCAGGGTTTCTTTCTAGTCCTAGACAGAGCTGTGCCCTCAGGACCAGCTCTGGGCTAAGTGTCAAGTGTAAAGCATTTGCCATTGACTTTTTTTGAGATGTGTGGCATCTTTTCTCTTCCTCCACACCACCCCCACTACCGTGACAAATGCACATCACATCCAGTCACCATCTTGAACATCCTTCTAACGTCTCGTGACATTCATATTCACACTTTTACAACATTCCTCCCTCCGTTTCAGACCTTTGGCATAATTCCACATCAAAACCCTCACTCTACTGAGCAGAAATCCACACTTCCCTCTCACTGCGCCCCTCACAACCACAACTGTAGTTCCTGCCTCTGTGAATTTTCCTCTCAACGCACTTTACATGAGTGGAATCATGGGTAACGGTTCTGTCGGAACCGAAGATATTTGAAAGAGACATGTTTGTCCTTCAATGTGACTATGAGACTATTGTACCGATGGACCGGGGAAGTACTTTGACATTCCCACTTCCCCCAGGAGTCTCATGCTGGGAGGAGAAAAGAGACTGTGCGAGCTTGTCTCCAGAAAGGAGATTCCACAGTTTAGCAACTTGTTAGACCACCTTGAAGTGAATGAAACGGAAGCCCAGGCAAGAATGGGTCCATGGTGGGTAGAATCTTTTTGACCAGACTGCTCAAATGCGCATAGCTCCAGACCCCTATGGAATCTTTAATCTCACTTCAGGACTCCAGCGACAAACCAGAGGAGGCTACTGACCCTCTCATTCTCTTTCCAGTGTGGCCATTTCATCTGGCTCTATCATGCATCAGACTTTATTCCTTCTTTAAGACTGAATACTACTTCAATGTATCCAACGGTTTGCTTGTCCCTTTATTTGTTGACGGACTTTGGGATGTTTCTACCTTTGGGCTGTTGTGACTGGCACTACTCTAAACATGGAATAGAGATATCTTTGGGTTCTTCAGGGTTTCCATCTAGACACAGAGTTCTTGTGCCACATGGAAATTGTTGACTTTATAGGGTGGACATACTGTTCTCGTCAATGTAATTTTTTTATATCACCTCCAAGAGTGCACAAAGCTTGCAGTTTCTTTACACCCTGCCAACACTTGTCCTTGTCTATTTTCACAATAGCCAGAATGTTGCCCCATCTTTTAAAATGTAAATGACTGTGCAAAAGAGGCTGGGGGACAGATGTGGCTCCCCTCTACATGTGTGCTACAGAGATGGGCCTGCATTTTGAAACCACTTGGGGTCTGGGATATAATACCAAAAACCTCCCTAAGCTTAGGCCCTGAGCTTGGGGCTGTGGAGAGGCCCCACAGGGGGAAGTTTGTCTAGGGTTTCCCATGATCACGGGTCGACTGTATGATCCTGCTATAGGGCTCTTACCCCAGCATAATCTACATCTAATTGAGGTCTTGCTCTCTTTCTGTGTTCTCCCCACAGTGTGACAATGCAAAGGGACTGAAAGCCTTCTATGACGCAATAAAGTATGGGCCGAACCATTTGATGGTGTTTGGCGGCGTCTGTCCATCTGTCACCTCTATCATCGCAGAGTCCCTCCAAGGCTGGAATCTGGTACAGGTAAGGGCGGAGTCCCTACCCCACAGACTCGGTGCATCTTTGTGGGCTGCAAGCACTTAGCAGGAGCAGGCCCTGAGTAATGTGCTTCCTGAGCTGTACTATCACCCACTGTCCTCGATGCTGACCTGATCCCCGGCCTGTCCTTCTAATGAACATACTAAGAATCCTTTAACTGTGCATCCTGTGCATGCTATCAGACCTCGGGGCTCACCGCTGACTCCCTAGCCAGACTCTCGGGCCCATGAAGCCCTGTCAACTGTCCGGATAATCCCCTTGCTCACTTACCCAGAGTACAGCCCCCAGAGAGCACCGCCTTCAGATAGCACAGCCACACCCAGGCACCCAGGGTGCCTCAGAGACTGCTCACTGTACTCTGTACCCATATCCTTTCCTTTCCAGATCTTCTTTTCCACTGAAGGTCTTCTTTGTCCAAGACTGTCCTTTTCCTCATTAAGCCACTCCTAGGCTCCTAGCCAGGTATTGGCATTTTACCACATTGACTCTTACACGATCGAATGTTTCAGTGGGTGTATAGCTGGTTATAGATGAGGCTCGGCAGTAAGAGCTGTAACTTGAAATGGGAAAGAAAAGTCTAGAAACGTATGACCACAAGGATGAGTGGTAGTAACCCATATACATCCCGTCCTATGCCTGTCCATTTGTCCGTCCGTCCGTCCATCCACCCACCCATCGCTATTTACCATTCTACCAACCATCTATCCACTCATCATCCATCCAACTACCCATCTATCTATCTGTCCATCCATCCATCCGTCTGTCCATCCATCTGTCTGCCCATCCATCTGTCCGTCCATCTGTCTGTCTATCCATCTGTCCATCTGTCTGTCCATCAATCATTATTTATCATTCTATCAACCATCTATCCACTCATCATCCACCCAACTACCCATCTATCTATCTGTCCATCCATCCATCTGTCTGTCCATCCGTCTGCCCATCCATCCGTCCGTCCATCTGTCTGTCTATCCATCTGTCCATCTGTCTGTCCATCCATCATTATTTATCATTCTATCAACCATCTATCCACTCATCATCCACCCAACTACCCATCTATCTATCTGTCCATCCATCCATCCGTCTGTCCATCCATCTGTCTGCCCATCCATCCATCCGTCCATCCATCTGTCTGTCTATCCATCTGTCCATCTGTCTGTCCGTCCATCGTTATTTACCATTCTATCAATCATCTATACACTCATTATCCATCCAACTACCCATATATCCATCTGTCCATCCATCCATCCATCCATCTGTATGTACGTACATCTATCTGTCCATCTGTCTGTCCCCATCTAACCCTTCACCTATTATTGTCCGTCTTCCTTCCAATCAACAACAACAACAACAATATTTAGGGGACAACTTCCTTTGTGCCTGGAACTCTGGTAAACACCTTAGGTGTAGAACAGGAGGGCAGAAATGGTCTCCACCATGTCAGAGCTTGCATACTGGAAAGAGGTCAGGCAGTAAAAAAGGAAGGAGCAATAATCCTAAGCATGGTCCCTGAGGCCCGCCAGGCACCAGGCCCTGTCATAAACCCTAGTGTGCATTAACCCAGTCTTTGATACTGGTCTGTTATCATCTCCACTTTATATCTAAGAAAGCTGGGCACATGGGGGCTAAAGATTGACAGCTAATAAGCGGTAAGGCCAGACTTAAATTTTGACCCTTGCAATGAGGTTTTCTGTAAGAGCTGTGCTCAAAATAAGCAGGGGTGTGGGATTAAGTGGTGGCTATGTGGGTACTCAGCAAAGGCCTCTGGGAGATGGCAACACTCGATCTGAGATCCAAAGGGTGGGACAGGGCTGCTGGGTGCAGCCCTGTGAATGAACAGAATGACCAACCTAGGCAGCTGGTAATGAGGAAGAGTCTGCATGTCTGGTGACAGAATTCTGGGCTGTGGGGCTGGTAGCAGTGTGAGAAGACTGTAGCATTAGATGGGGGTAAATGGTCTTGGGCACTGGGGATCCTTTATGTAGCTGGAACAGGCTACCCTGGGGGGGGGCTAGAGAGCAGCAAACCTCACAGTCTACAGGGAACTAGCTCAGGGCAAAGTGTGTGTGAGAGCCTGGCTTAAGCCCTCAAGATGTTCCCAGCTGTTGCAAGACCTTGGCTCAGCCCCTTGCCTTCTGTGGCTTTGAGTACCTTCTTGGTAGCCAGAGGTTCCATAAACATAGAGCCAAGGGCAGACAGGCTAAGAACAAAGCTTTCATGGGGAGTGTGGCCTTCACTGTAGGGTTGAGTGAGGTCTGCAAGCCACTTCTGCCCCCCCACCCCACCTTCACCTCTATTGGCAGACTTGCTGTGTATCTGTGACCAGCATCTTGGGTACCACTCAAAGCCAGCTCACTACTTCCCTGCTTGTGTTTCCTTGCAGATCCTAGGGCCAGATCAAGGCTTCTAGTGGGATGCAAAGCTGCAGGGGCCTGGAGACCTGGAACTGGGCAGAGCTAGACGGGTCTGAGTGATCTGCTGATTTGGGAGGCGACGTGGTAGACAAAGCCCAAGGGAGCCATTCTTCTCTAGCCTATCAAGGGAGTCTGGATGTGGAGAGTCTGATCTGGCTCCTGGTGGGAGTGGCCTGCCAGGCTGGAACCCCGCCCCTCTTCTTCACTTACAGGAACTGTACATCCCTTTGTTATGACCCAAGCTACAGTTCTCCCAAGCTGCTTCTGCCCCTGTCTGGAGGCTGAGCTCACCCACAAAGTGTGGCTGGGTCTGCAGCTGCTGGAGAGTTTGAATGCCTTGACTTATTTTAGAAATGGGTTCTAGGTTATGGGTTGCATAAGGAGCCCTGACTGTCCCTTGAAGGTGTGGGGACCCCTTGCTGGACAGAGACCCCTCCCCCAGGAAGGAATGAGAACAGGCTGCTTCTGTTTCCTGAGCAGAAAATAGGGATCCGCATGCTGCCGGGTGAAATTCACATGCTGGTGCTGAAACAGGTTAATTTTAACTTTTGCCTTTTGCTGTGTTTCTTGAATCAGGCCTGCTGCGAGGGAGGCCCATACTGTTTGTCCTGATCTGAGTCACTCAGCCACTGGGAGCCTAAATCCCCACACCTCAATGTGAGGACCAGGGAAGGTGAACTATTCCTCTCCCACCCCAGCTTGGTCCTGAGCAGGATACAGGACTAGAGTCTGGGCCAGCTAGGGTACAACCAGGAAGGCACTAGCTGGCCATCAAAGAAGGGAGCGTGTTGAGACCGTAGAGGAGGGAGGCCTTTGGGTCTCTGGAGCTGTATACGTGTCTGGGAATTTCATGGTGATCTGTGTGTGACCCAGGTGTGAGAGGCAGGAGGCATGGTGGAAGTTAGAGGGCATACATAGATTTGCAACTCCTGAAGGCAGTCTGTGGCTGTGAAATCAGTGTGCTAAAGTTCCTTCTCTGGGAGAGATGTGAATGGCTACCTTCTCCTAAAAGACCCGATGACAAACCACAGTAGAATGTCACCGCAGCCCACCCCAGGAAACCAACGAGTTTATCGGATTTGTGTGACACAGGTTACCTCTCACTGCAGCCTAATTCAAAGTTCTTTACTCAGCATGGATGGCGGTTTCCTTGTAACCACATAGATGGAGTCTCCTTCCCCTCAGCTTCCCCAGCTCACGATGGTGCCGCCATCCCTAGACCATAGTGCAGTACCACACCCCAGTGCCCTGAGTCTTGTGTCAGCTAGAGTGTGCTCTGGGGAGACTGAATATAAATGAGAGGGGATCTGACTGAGGGCTTGCATCTTCTGTGTGGGGTGGGGCGGGGACATGCTTATTTTAAAGTAGCAAACTTTAAGCCTCGAGGAAATGCAGGACCAAGTTAGAGGGTTCATCAACTCTTTCAGTGACCCACTTTTTACCCTGGGCCAGCCCAGTGCCAGCAGCTCCGGTGGCTTCTCTGCGCCCTGCTCCTGCAGACTTGGTGGCCAGGTGCTCACTAGGGTCACTCCAGGGATTCTTGGTGAACACTGCGGCTGCTGCGCAGGTGTGCGGAGGAGGAACTGAGGGCATTGTGAGAGACTGCTGCTGGACACGTTGACTGGTGTCACCAAGGCAAAGCCCCCACCGAATGGTGTGACAAGGACACTTCTCCAGCCTACCTCCTGCTTCTTCATGCTGCTTCTCCCTCAGCCTCAGGGCCCCTTTGTGCAGCAGGGCCCTGCTCATCCTTCATGGGGACATCTTAGAGGCTTCTTCCTTTGGGAAGCCACACCTCTACCCAACATGTTCTCTTCCTTCCTAGCCACTCACTGCTCTTTGTCCCTCTCACTCTGAACTGCAGATCCAACACAACCTGACCCCTATGCCCTGCCATTCCTCCATCTCACCAGCCCTTGGATGACTCAAGCATCTTCAGCCATTAGCGCTTGCCAACCGGATGCAAAGGTCACCAGAGGTGGGCTCTGGCTCCACCCCAGTCATCTCTATTCCCTGACCCACCGAGTTTTAGTCACCTGGCTCACCTGAGCAGACCTTCAGATCTCATCCTCAGAATCCCACCTCCCACTCTGCTGACAAAGATCTGCATGCACGCATGCGCGCGCACACACACTCATGCACACACACCAGCCTTGTCTGTCCTTCTGAAGCTTGGGCTGAGGAGAGGGAGGAGAATTGGAAGCGGGGCAGGGAAGACGAAGATGGCATCGCTCGACCGAGATGTGGAGGCAGAGCCAGGCTAAGGCAGTCTCAGGGCAGGACAGAGCTCCTGAGCCTCAGGAGCAGGCTGAGGGCTGCCTCAGCTTGCAGACCGCTGCTGCCACAGATGTGACTGCCAACTGCCGAAGTGAAGGGGGTGAAGTAAGGCGAGGTTCCTGTCAGGCTAAAGGGCAGCTTGTGAGAACAGCAAACACCAGCTCCCTAAGAACTGCGTCCCACAAAGCTTGTCCTTTAAAAGGTTCTGCGGTAAATTATTTACTCTTAGATGCCTTTTCCAGGCGCCCCTAAGGTATTCATTCCCACAGCCCACCCTGCCTCCTGGCCAGCCTTGGCACACAAGGAAAGATCTTGCTGCCATAGGAGCTATCTCTTTGGATAAGCTCCCATGAGGTTCGATTGGGTAGAGGCTATTCCAATGGAGAAAGCAGATTTAGCAGACCTGTTGCCAGTAAATATCCAGTACATTCAGGACTCTATTTCCCCAAACTGGAAATCTTGATTGGTTTTGGCATTAAAGCACCATCCCTTGGCTCACTGAGATTTGCTAGGTAACTTTTTATCTCTTAGACGCCCTCTTCTGTAAAACGGGCGTTGCAAGCCTAACTCTTGTTTCTTGCAGATGTAGTAAGAGTGAATGAGGGCCTCGCTCCCTTTTGCCAAGGGAAAGCGTTTTATTTTGAATGAATGATAAAGCAGGAGTTGCTGGTCTGACGGCCCTGGCTCCACCAGTCAGAGAAGACCTCTAGTGGCGTCAGTGGAGAGTTTTGAAATCACTCTCCACCCTGCATGGGCTGTAAGGCCTATTTGCCTTGGCCCCTCCTAGCTCTGGAGCACAAGGGTGGAGGGAGGATGGGGAGTCTGCAGCTAGACACTCAAAGTTCACACTTTGACCTCTCTACCCCCAGGAGTCAAAGCCTACCAGGCCAATAGCCTGCCATAGGGCTGCCACGCCCTTGCTACAGAGGGCGCAGTGGACTGGAAAGCATTTAAGGTGGCAGTATGATTAGGCACCGAATCGTTGAGTCTGCTGAGGCTGCTGCTGTCTAAGAAATAGAACAGAGGCCAATGATCCAGAGCAGTTGGAGCCTTTCTTGGCCCTGGTCTCCAGAGGAGCCATTTAGAACATTAATAATCTATGAGATGCTTCTGCCTTCTGGAGTCATTAAAAACAAAAGAGGGGAGGGAAAGAATGAGCAATATTAATATTAGAGGCATGCTCTGTGGGCACAGCAAAAGGAAGGCATGGGAAGAGACCCCATATTAATATTAGAGGCATGCTCTGTGGGCCAAGTAGAGGAAAGGCTGGGAGAGACTCCAGACTGTAGAAAGTCCTCAATGGTCACTGGTCACATCATAAAATGCCAGGTACAATAAAGACCAGCTGTCTGAAACAAATGGGCAGACTACCACACGCAGGGCAAGGCCAGAAATGTTGGCACTGGGTAGGAGAGAGAAGGAGTCCTTAGCTGGTCTTCTTGGTAAAGAAATAGGGGAGTGGGTGTGGTAACAGAGGGGTTGCTGTGAACACAGGGCTGAAGAACTTAGTGAGAGAGGTGAAGGGCATGATGGGGAAAGCTCGGGGTAAAGAAAGACAGCGCTGGATGGGACCAGCCCCTGCTATTCATTTGGCCTTAGACTAGGGCTACCCAGAATGCCTTGAGCCTAGGTGCTTTCCTTCCAAGACCTTCCTTTAACTGGATACTTCTATGAAATCTTTCCTGATTTCTCTGGAATGTGCTGGTAACATACTGGGTTTCTCCTATCTCTTGGCTCTAGGGCACTCTCTCTCCCCTTCCCAAGCCTGTCTTTCTACACAGAAGAGGGTCAATGAGAGTCAGTCCCCAGTTCTTCATCCCCCATGACACTGTGGCACCCCACCGACATGGCTAAGACTTACAGATCTCTTCCTGCCTAGAAGTCCTTCTCTGTCATTGCTCGAAGCTCGACAGAGTCCTACCTAGTCATGTGGGTGAAGTTAGAACAGAGAGTTCATTCCACAGCTTCACATGGGTGGGCCTTTGGGATTCACTGCCCTGTAGGATCCAAACTGCCATGAATTTGATTGAAGGAGAGAAGATCTGGAGGGGACCCTCCCCTCACAGGTTCATTCATTCATTCACTCACTCATTCATGCATTCATTCACCCACTGGCTTGTGCTGAGTTTTTTTTTTTTGTGTGTGTGTGTACCCCATCACTCATGAGATAGAGCACCTGCGGTATGCCCTTCCAGGCTCTCCCCGACCAGCTCGGCACATGAAACCCATCACCCCAAGAGAAGGAAACATGGCAGCTTGGCCCAGTTGCTAGAACAGAGGACTGAGATTGAGTCTTGAGATAACTGTGCCTCTGGCTACTTTCTTAGCAGGGTAGCAAATTAGAGTCCTCCGCAGCCTCTTTGAGCTTGTCTGTGCAATGGAGCAAAAATACCGCCCCTTCCTTAGGGACACGGGGAAGGACTAGAGGACAGGGAACATGAGACATGCAGACACCCTCTCTAGACTGTGAACCCCCACAATGTTCTATGGATGCACCTGCGATCTGAGATGCCAGCCAGGCCCGACTGGGGAAATTCTTGAGGATTTATAGGTCTCCACTTGTCTCTGGACTCAAAGTTGCATGCAGAAAATGAACGATCAGAAACCATGAAGGTGACTCAGAACAATAGAGTCAGCAGAGAACCTGCCAGGAAGGTGGGGCTGTTAGAGAGCGCGTGTTCCTCTTCTGGGGTTTGCCAGTAGCAGAAGCTGGCTAAGGGAGGAAGAGGAAGCTATTGAGTACATGGCTGTTCCCAATCTCTTCCTGCCACAGAGTCAGCCCATATCTTCCCTGTCAATCTGACTGAAGAGTCGATGTGAGGTTCTGACCCCTATTTTTAATTCAAGACCACAGCATCGAACGTAACGGCAGCTCCAGTGTGTAACTTCAGTGGCCTCACTGCTGATGTGCCTTTCCCCACCAGCCACCTCTACTGCTTTTCGGAAGTCTAAAGGCTGTAAATAATTCATTTTAAATAAATAAATCACTCAAACTACTTGCACGGCACAGGAGTGGCAGCTTATGGTTGGTACAACTGTGGTATATTCCGAACAGTGAAGGAAGAAGGGGGCCTCCCTCCTATAATGGACAGGCAGGTGGGACCTGGGAGGATCAGGTTCAGTGCTTTCTGAGTGTCTTAGGGTTTACTGCAGTGTGGATACCAAGAGTGACCAAGGCAACTCTTAGAAGGACAACATTTAATTGGGGCTAGTTTACAGGGTCAGAGGGTCAGTTTATTATTATCAAGGCAGGAACATGGTAGCATCCAGGCAGGCATGGTGCAGGAGGTGCTGAGAGTTCTACATCTTCATCTGAAGGCTGCTAGGAGAAGACTGGCTTCCAGGCAGCCAGGAGGAGGGTATTAAAGCCCCACACCCACAGTGACACACCTATTCCAACAAGTCCCACTTGCGAATAGTGCCACTCCCAGGGCCAAGCACATATAAACCATGACACTAGGGCAGAGAGATGCTGGTGACTGTTCTGGTGACCTGGGCAGGTTGCTTTGCCTATCCCAGCCTAGGTGGCTCGTCACAAACCAACATGCTTCAATCATCATGGCCTCTGCCCTAACACTGTGTGATCTCTCTCCTCTTCCTCCTCATGTGCCAAATCTATGAAGTACACACTGTTACCCCCCTCACCTCACAGAGGAGGAAACTGAGGCACACAGAGACTGGATGGTCTCCCACGGGAGTCCTACACAGCTCCAGAATCAGCACCTGTAGTTTCTGGGCTGCTGCTCACCCCACATCTCATCTAACACTCTCATGCACTGAGGGGGGTCAGGGGGTGAAGCCGGTCCTGGTTAGGTTTCCAGATGATGAAAGCAGTCTTGTACTGCTGTGACAGACTACTGTGCTCCCAGAGGCTGTGGACACTCTGAGCCATTTCTTTACAGCATGCATGGGTCCATAGAGGACCCGGGCTGGCTTAGGACTTCTTATGTGGAAGAGGTTCTCATTGGAAGTCACTCGGGATCCGTGTCTACATGTGCACAGAGAGAGGAGGGGGAGGTGGCGCATACGCACAGATTTGTCTTAGGTTTGTCTCGGTGGTGATGATGCTAGTGTTATGTACAAAAACACAACCATTCCTAGGAATTCCTGATACTATATTGGCATACATTCAGAGATACACACACACACATATGCACACACACACACACACACATATGCACACACACACACACATATACAGGGGGCACATGCAGGCAGAAGCATGTACATCCACACAGGGACACACAAGCACACACACAGAAGGACACATATATACAGAAGCACATAGGAACACACAGACATATGCACAAGGGCACATGCACACACATACACACTGGCACACAAGCACATGGGGCACACACTGATGTACATACACTGGGACACACAAACACACATATGCATGTATATACACAGAGACATACAAATATGCACATGCATACACACAAAGACAAACACACACAGTAGGTACACATCCTCTTAAGCTGACTTCCCATTCAATAAGTTGTTTTTGTGTAAAAAGATAATCCTTTTGGATTCCAAGGCTACACAGACAGGCTATTGGTGAGTCCACGCCTGCCAAGCCTTTCAAACATACACTCAGCTCCGCCCCGGAGGTCTTATAATAAATGAACTGGTTGTTTTAGTAGCACATGGCTTGCATTACTTGTGAATTATACAGAAGGCTTTTGCTTTGAGTCAGTTTACAAAGACTCTTAAATTATTTAGCATTTCCACTGTGAGTGGCTGAGCCGCAAGCAGCAGAAAGGGCTCTACTTGAGAAAAACAGTCCTAGGTTAGATGCTTGGAAGTCGTGTCGAAACGGGAATACTAAACACAAATCTCTCCACTTCCTCCAAGTTCTCAGGCGGGGTGTTTCACCCCGTGGTCTGGGGACATGGAATGCTAGCTTGGTATGTATGGGGAAGGCCACTCTTCCTGTCTTCAGTCTTCTAAACCACCCAGTTGTCCCTGCAGTGATGGGTGGGAGGGACTTTAGCCCAGGGTAATGGCCCAACCCTTCATCCAGAACACAGAAAGTGATACACCACCATTTACAGATGGAGCACCATTTCCCCGGGAAGACTTCATCCTGCTTGGTAACATCAGCTCCCTTTGCAAAGTAGGGACCCCAGGGTCTGGCTCTGACCCAAGAGGCCCCCCCAGGAGCCTCTGTGTTTCCTTTAGGATGTTTTGGTAACCTCTCTGTCTTGTGTAAGTTGCACTAAGAATTCATGGCTCATTAAAAGTGCGGCGAGGTTTGCACTTGTCTGTGGCAGCCATCTTTACTGTGGGCGGTGTATGCTGCATTGTTTACACCTTTCCCAAATTCTTTTCCCCAAAGAATAATGACTATCAAACGCCCTTTACCCTACTCTGAGAGCTGTTGGCACTTACCAATCTTTTTCCACCTGCCTTCCCCCTTTCACCTGTGTCACATGTACACAATACACACACACACACACACACTCACATACACACACACACACACTCATACTCATACACATACACACTCACACACACAATACACACTCACACACATACACACACATGCACACTCACACACACATGCACACTCATACATACACATTCACAAACATACACATACACACATGCACACTTACACACACACTCCACATCCCCTCTCTTACTCATCCATACATAGCCACTTATTTTTTTTGGAGGGAGGTGCTGGACTGCAGTTTGGAGACAATGTTTCATTCCAATAGAGTAGCAGGAATCCCCTAAGAAGGGTTGTATTCTCTTACATAATAATAACAGGCTCATCACCACTGAAACAATTCGGTGCCACAGTCACATTACATAATAGATGGTCTATATTCTGATTTCCCTCTTGTCCCCAAAACGTCTGCATTGCCATTTATTTATAGGTGAAGAGGGGAATCAAGGATCCAAGAGCCGGAGTCTTGTTTTGACACTTCAGGCTTCTTTAATCGGCAACAGCGTTCTCCATCTTTTTTCTTTGTGTGTGTGTGTGTGTGTGTGTGTGTGTGTGTGTGTGTGTGTGTGTGTGTAAGAGAAAGAGGGAGACAGAGACAGACACAAACACAGAGACAGACAGACAGACAGGCACAGAGACAGAGACACATAGAGACAGACAGACACACACACACACACAGACAGACAGACAGACAGAGAGAGAGAGAGACAGAGACAGAGACAGAGACAGGGACAGAGAGAGCACCCAGGGCTTTGAGAACCAAGCACTCTTGCCACATGCCCCAATAGATTCCTTGCGTTTCTGTAATTCTTTTTAAGTTAAGTATTACTTCATTTCTTCAAGCAGCCCTTATTCTTCCCAGGGAGAAATATTTTGGAGCCAGTTTCCTGAGGCCTGGGCATGCTCACCCTTGCTGCTGGGGCTCACCACTCCTATAGGTTTTCCCAGTGAGCTGAGCATGAGAGACATTCTCCAACTTGCCCAGCCTGTACTCATCAAAGCAAGCGATGTCATGGAAAACAACAGGGTCCAGAAAAAGGCAGGAGAATGGTCTAGACAGAAAAGGGCTAAAATGAGCCTACTGAATAGCGCTGAGCAGTTCGAGTGTAGCTCCAAGCCTGGGTTTGGAAAACAAGAAGGGAATTTGGGGGGATCACAGAGTTGATATGTGGATCACATGTTAAATGATAACAAATTTAACAATCCTTTTCACACGCGTGGCAAGGACACCTCGGTGCTCTAAGAGAATAGCACTCTGTCCTGATGTCTGTCCGCTAACTTCAAAGCACTCAAGAGCTGGAAATGGCATGTGTACACGTGTGTGTGCATATGTGAGGCTGTGGACACACACATAGTCCGACTGACAGACTCTGTAAGCACTCATCTGCTCTCAGGCTGCTTTGCCGTGTTTCCAGACTCCAGGGGTTGATCAACCCCTCGTGGCCGAGCACTTTCGCCTTCTCTGATACGGAGAACTTTTGTCTGGTTCTAGAGTCACAATCCCACAGAACCGACGGCACCGTGGCAAGCTCCTGGCTGTCACCCAGCTTCTGCCACGCGGTCCGTGTCATCCTTATAGCTGACCTTTATTGGAACGGTTAATATTTACTTTTCCTGTGGATGAGTGCTTGTCTCTTCCTCTTCTTCCGTGAAAGGGCACATTCCCTTCACGGTGCTCCCCAACTGGTGTTCCTCTTTGGCCAAGCTCTCGTGAGCTCAGTTTCGTCACTCTAGAGTGGCGTTCCTTCTTCTTCCCACAGATGCATAGCGGTTCCCGGTGTGGCTGCACCAGAGTCCACACAGTCAGGCTGATGGCAGGCAGACACCGGAACAGGCTCCAGGCTTCTGGATTGGTGCTAGCCGTGTGCGCGCTTACCCCAGCGCACTTCCTAGAAGTGGGATTTCTGGGTCAAAGGAAAACACATCTATACTTCCTCGGGACTATGAAGCTGCGCTGAGTGAATGAGAAAACCAATGAATGCGCTTGATTAAAAAGCCGAAAGTAAAAGGCTGATATCTAAACGGGGATATAAAACAATTAGTGTAAACACGCGTCTCTGTGACTGAGCGGCGGAAGGGCCTTCTGGCACTGCTGCCTCTTGTCCAGCCATTTTCGTTTTCTCGCCTAAAGAAAGGCTTTCTCTCTGCTTTGTAAATTAAACATGGAGTTCATTATAAAATCACGAAGTCTTGGATCTGAAATTAAAACTACCCCATGCAGGCTCCTCATCTGAACAGTAAGGATGCCGGGACCCAGAACGAGGAAGGATTAAGAAAACAGTTACATTCAGTTGGGTTTTGTTCATGGGAATGATGTCTGAGTGAGACACTTGCTTTGTGATGCAGCGCAGTCCTTGTTTGTCATTTCCATCAATAATCAAGAGTCCCCAGCCACACTCTGGTCTCAGAGTGTGACTGTCACAGTGACGTCTCCACACTCCTACTGCAAGTGGGTTTTCTTTCCACCCCCGGCATTCCAGGACATCCGCATGCAGTCATTGTGAGGAACTGGACCGGGTGGTGCTCAGCCTGGCTGTGTGCGCTCTGGCTGATCCTGTGGGTAGTCCCGCTGGACGAGGACTTTCTGAAATTGCATAACCATGGCACGGGTGACATTTTGCTTTGGTTTTCTGCAGGCCACAGGAGATAAATAAAGATTTTATCCAGCCCAGCCATGAACTTGGGGCTGAGCCTGGACGAGTTCTTCTTTCTGATTCAGAAATTATGAAGAGTAGGAGGAGCCCAAGATGTCACATAGATGAATGGAGCCCTTCTGCTGGGCCAGTGCAGACATAACTAGCCAATTATAGCACACTCACTCTTTACTTCCTTTACCTCCGTCCCTCGGCAGACAAGCAGCCCATTGCTCGAGTCTATTTACTGTACTAGAAGTGGAGAGTTATCCATGGTTAGCACAGAGGCCTCCTGGTTAGAGTTGAGTTAGGGTAAGGGGTTTATGTTTACTTAGCACGAGAATGTCCACATATTGCTGAAACTGGCAGCCATATTTGTCAGGCTGCTTCTGTTATTTCTCTCTGCCACTGCTTTTCCCTAGATAGACTCACTCTTTCCTATCGGTTTTTCTATAGTGTCTGTCCCCGGTGCATAGGTAAAAGTCGGGTTCATTCTATAATCGTTTAGCTCCACATTAAGACTTGGTGGGTAGAGGGTTTATTTATTTTGCTTTGCTTTGTTTTTTGAGGTCCCTGGGTTCTAGTCACATTCCTCCATGAGACTCGAACCCTGGGCTTCCCAAGCTTTGTAACAAGTCACTTTCTCAATTTTGCCAAAATATCCCACTTGTGTCATGAGCTTGGGTGTTATTTTCAATTAAATGAACTCACTGTTTTATTACAAGGCCTTGAATGGGGGACATGCATCATCTACCCACATGAGAATGCACAAGTGGCCAAAGAGGAAGCACTCACAAGTGTGTAAAGCTGACCCCGGGGTCTACCTGGATTTTCGGGGTACCTGACAGGTTCTGCTCTCCTGTGGATTTGGGGAATCACTCCCACCCTGAAAGATGATCTCTGGTTGTCTTCTTGATGACCTCCTATGACAAGGAACTCAATACTTTGTGAGATTTTGATTCCTTCTTGAATCCTTTATTGTTGGAAGTTACTTTTTCACATTGATCTGAACAAGCTCCTCTGAAAAGCTTTTATTGATTCTACCTTCAGCTCTGGGACACACACACACACACACACACACACACACACACACACGCTTGCCCACACATACACATGTCCACACATACACACAAAGTTTTGCACCAAAACATACACACACTCACACATATAGAAACCACACAAACACACATAGAAATGCAGACAAATACATACACATTGAGAGACACATACACATAAACATACACACACACATATACAGACTCACACACAGACACACACAAAGAGAAACACACATAAACATATTCAAACACAAACACGCAGAGACATACACATAAATACACACACACTGACACACAAACATACACTCAAATACACACAGAGACACACTTAAATACACACATATACACACAGACACGGACACACACACACACAGACACCGACATAGACACGAACAGGCAAACATTTGCTTTCTCTGAGTTCACTTTGGCAACACATGTTTGAGGATTAATTGTTGTTGGAAAAGAATATTCTTGGTGTATTACAAAGAAACACACAAGCAAAGGGGATGTGACCCAGCAAGGCAACTTCTTTCTGCAAAAAGGCTGCGCCAGGACCCAAGCAAGGCTAGTGAGGCACTGAGGCCAGAGGTTCACTTAGGTTTTATTCTAACCCAAGTTGTGACTGTGTCTCTTGGGAGCCCCGCCTCATCATAGTCTACTGTGATTGGCTAACTCACAGTGCACATAGAGAAAAAGGGTGTGATATGGAGTCAGTCACGCACACAGGAGTTTCCCTAGATGAGCCATTTTTGACAGGGAAAAGTGTTCCTCACACCATGATTGCTATGCATGTCTCCTACAGTCTTTTAAGGCAGAGAGGGTGCCCTGTGCCACACTGTCATGTGGTAAAGCCACCTGGTGGGCTGGGGTTGAGGGCGCCCTTGGCTTGGCCTAGAAGTTCCAGAGAACCACTGGAAACTTCTTCATGGGGACTGAGCACCTCATCCTCTCCTTTGGGAAGTAAATGTGCATATGGGGTATGAACGAAGGCGTGATGGGGTAGACAACATGGCGTCCGGCAGACAGGTGGCTTGCAGCCCTGTGGGCCTCAAAGCCCCCACTTTCTCTTTCTTTGTAGCACAAGGAATTGTTTCCTGTAGAACACCTGCCCATACAACCTACCTGTTGATCTCAGTCCTACAAGGTTAGGGCGGGACCCGTCCTCTGACTTCTTTACCCTCTGGAGGCTGAGGCCTGGTAGGTGTCTGTGGGCTGCAGGCTGACAGCACACAGCAGGGCTCAGTAGCTCTTGCAGCCACACCCCACTCAGGGATCCAGTACCAGCCCCACAACATGACTCTCCACTCCTGGGAAGTGTTTGAGTCTCTTTGACTCAACCGCCGAATCCAGGAAGTGACAAGAAGCCTCTGCAGCCTGGCGTTTTCTGTAGAGACTCCATCTCATGCCTGTGGGCGGTGCCGAGCTCACAGAGTCAAACTGGACTTTAGATGACACTTTGGGAGCCTAGGTGTCGCTGGGACCTAGACTCTGAAGTGCCCAATGACTCCTGACCTGTGGTCCTTCCGGGGGACTCTGGATCAGAGTCTCATCCTCCTCAGAACTATTCCTTCATAAGGATGTGGGGCTTTGAACCAGTCTCAAACAGCGAGGTCCAGCCCCCACTTCCTCAAAGGAATAGCTTTTCTTGCTCCGTGGCTACATTCTGTGTGAGCTTCTGTCCAGCAGAAAGTACAGAAGTATTTTTCTTCTCCTCCACTGAGAGTCCTCAGAGACCCCATAGGGCATGAAAAACGTTGGCCTGACTGCTCACCACTGCTCAGTGCCCTGTTGAGTAAGGTTGGGAGCAGCACCCGGAAAGTAGGGAGGACTCCCTGGAGGAGGTGTCCGTGAATGGGTCTTGTCATTTGCGCAGGAGCTTGTCTAAAGAGCTGGAAGGAGAAGGCACATTCATGGAGACTAGGGGTGCTACATCCTTTCCTACTGCAAGAATCAAGCTGTGCCCCCCCCAACACCTCTCATCCCACGGCTGTGATTTTCAACCTATCGACTAATTAGAGGTGCTGAAGGGACAGGGGGAGGTACGATTCCTACAGCGTGGTAATTAAAAGGTATCGGCTTCCCGGCTGTGATCACACAAGAACGTGGTTACCCCAAAAGACACAGGCTAAGAGCAGAGCGTGGAGGAGTCTGGGGAGCTGAGAGGCCTCCAATGCAATTTGTTAATTTCCTGAGTTTGTCACCTGCACAGCTGTGAGGGAAAGAGAACACTCTACCAGAAGTTTCGGGGAGAATTAAAGACATACATCCTCATTGTACACAATGAGAAGAGCCATCTAATCATTATTATATTTGTAATGAGCCCGCCTGTTATCCATCAGAGGCACGGACTTAGAAAGGCTGATTAAGAACTGTGTCTGCCCGATGGGGGAGGAGCAGGAAAGGTCAGTGGCCTCACACACCGGTAGGGGACAGTGCCTAACTCGCCTAGCTTGACCCTTGGACCGTCCTGTCTAGAAGCTGGGATTTCCTGAGTCCATCTGCAGCTGAAGCCGCTGCTGTTGTGACTCTTGTGTTCCTGAAGAAGGACCGTGCTCACCCTGCTTCTAGAGGCCCCCAAAAGGGACGTCACTTGTCCCAGGCTGCAAGTGGCAGAAAGTAGTGCCAGGCCCAGCCTGCCTGAAACCTGGGGCTCACCCTTTCTGCTACACTGGCCCACTTCAGCTCATCTCTGTTGCTCCCCATGGCCTCAGTTTCCCCTTTTATTAAAATAGAGCTTGGTGAAAGCTCTATTTGTTTTGTGATCTTATTTACCTCAAACAATGGTAAAATGTTGGAGAAAGTGTGGGAGATCTTAAGAATCTCAGAATGTCGCAGAGCAGGACAGTTCCTAAAGAGCAAGAAGTAAATCCTGTTGCTATTTACTGTCTATAAATAAATTAAAGCTTTTTCTTAAAGCAGGTGACAGGCAAGGGGTCTTATTATTATACATTAAAATATTGTGCACTTAGGAGTATAGTTTCTACTTGCCAGGAAAGTGTGAGTGTATGTGAGTGAGTGTGTGTGTGTGTGTGTATGTGTGTGTGTATCTATGTCCAAATGCATGTATGTGTTGGTGCTTACAGAGGCTTGAGGCTGGTGTTAAGCATCTTCCTCAGCCTCTCTCTGCCTTATTTTTTGAGCTAGGATCTCTCACTGAACCTGCAGCTCACTCATTGGCTAGACTTTCTGGGAAGTTAGCTCCACAGAACCCCTAGTCTCTACCTCCTCAGCGTCTGGTTACTGCTGTGTGTCACATTTCCTTCTTTTGCATAGGCTCTGGGGACCTGAACTCGAGTCCTCCTGCTGGTACAGTGAGCACTGCACCCACTGGGGTATCGCCCCAGTCCAACAGGAAAAGTTTAAAAAGTACTTAGAATATTTAGGAATAGTTCCAGATGCCTTTAGTTCCAGCACTCGAGAGACAGGGGCATGTAGATCTCTGTGAGTTCGAGCCAGCCTGGTCTACAAAGTGAGTTCCAGGATAGCCAGAGCTACATAAGAGAGTCCCTATCTTAAGACAAAACAAAACAAAACAAAAAACATATACATATGTGTATATGTGCATGTATATATATATTAATATGATAAAAACAATTGGGCATAGAATAAAACAAACTAACAAAAGAAAAGGCCCTGAAAGGAATGAATAAATAAATAAATAAATAAATAAATAAATAAATAAAATGCCTTAACAAAGCATTCTGAACCAATGACATCAAAAAGATGTCACTGACTCATTTTGCGTTTGCTATCTACTGCTGGGCATGGTGTCTGTGAGAATAGTCTATCTTCTTAGTGAGACTCCATTAGAGAAAACTAAGTTTTCCTTTGTGAGCAGTTACCAAGTGGAAATATCGTCTAGGTTAGAGATGGGGGCTTGTGTCCAATCGCCCCCTAGCACTGGGACCCCATCTGACCTGTGCACCTTGCCTCCATGTCTGTGAGTTCAAATGTGTCTTGGTCTTACTATGTTACAAGACCTTGTTTCTTTGTGTCTTCCATCTCCTCTGGCTCTACAATAATTCTTTCTCCTCCTGAACCCTGGGGGAAGAGGCTTGAAGGGGACATCCCTTTAGAACTGAGTACTCCAAGGTCTCTCACTCTTGCTGTGTTTTATGGCCATGGTTATCACCTACTAATGAGGATGCGTCTCTGAAAATGGCCGAGTAAGACTTTGATCCAGGAGACTGACAGAACAGAATGTGGTTAGAAATCATTTGATTGCTGCATTCCTTTAACAGAACAGCAATATTCAGATTTTCCCCTAAGGATACTAGCCTATCTAGTCTCAGGTTCTTGGTCTCCCAAGCACTACCAAGAATGAGTTCCATCTCATGGAGTGGCCTTAAGTCCACTCAGATGCTGGTTGGTTACTCCCACAGGCGTGTGCCACTGTTAAACCAGTGATCTTGCAGGTCACCGTGGGAGATGGAAGGGTTCGTGGCTAGGTTGATGCTGACCTTGCTTCTCTGTAGATTGCACAGACCCTGCCAGGAGCATGAATACCAGTCAGTAGGGTGAAGGCTTATGTAGACACCAGCTCAACGTTCCTGTGGTCATGACTTTTATAGGTCTTGTCTTCAGTTACAGGCCTTACCATCAGTTTGTAGAGAAGAAACAGTAGCCTTGGCAAAACCCCGGGTGGTTTGGAGGTTTTCATGGAGCCCCTTAAGAATCTTTCTCTTTAAAAAAACAATGGAGAGCTAGGGAGATATCTCATTGGTAGAGTAGTTTCCTAACATGTATGAGCCCCTGGGTTCAATTCCTGGAAAAAAAAGTACATATGTAAATGTTGTTTCCTACCATTGAATTGAAATGTGCCCAAACCATTGGTGCTGTGCCAAGATTTCTATGGAAAGCTCAGTCTCTTCTTTAAGCTGCCCAGTGAGCCCTCATCTCCCATGCTGAGGCCTCCCTGCAAAGCATCCTGGGTACACAAGAGGAAGAGCCATATTCTGAGAGCAAAAATACAGAGCCCTGGCCCAGCCCCTGGTGACATGTGACTTTGTCCAAGTCAAGTTAGCTCTCCAAGCTTCTGTTTTGCCATCTATGAAACCAGATCATCCGAGTTAGCTCCACCTAGACTGTGAAAGTTGTGAAGATTAAACTTAGACTAAAGATAGTGTGGGGAGATCCAGTCAATGAAGAGCTTAGCATATGTGCAACAAGGAACTGGGTTCAGTCCCCTGTGCCTAGATGAAAGCCACACCAAGCCAGCCCCACCAAGTCAGTCACTCCAGGTTCAGTGAGAATCCTTGACTCATCCAAAGAGGAAATTAATCGGGAAAGATGCTTGACATTAGCCTCTGGCCTCCACACGACCAGACGCATGTGTTCACATGCCCAGGCATGTGTTAGCCTCTGTGAACTCGGTGTCCTCATCCAAAGACTTCAGCGTGCACTCCCAGCTGCCTCCCAGGGTTACTCTGCACTTTCAGTGAGAATGCATACCCAGCCCTTCTTGTGTGCCTCCTCCTTCCTTACACAAAATCTCCAAGAAATCAAAGCATCTAAATGCAACGATCCGCCTTACCACTCTCTCACACAGTCAACAGGCACTCGGGACTGTTTCTCCAAAAGGAAACAAAGTTTCTTTTCTGCATCTCTTTCTAATTGTTCAGAGTTCCCACAGCGTGGGGGGGCGGCATGGGGAGGAATGGAGATGAAGGTGAGAGGCTTATGTTGAATGGTTGGGCGTTTCTTACTGATGAAAGCACAATGTCCATTAGCAGCTCCAATGCAGCTCCTCAGGTGACTCTAGCCCAGGCCATTTCCGACTCAGATTTAATACATGTGCATGGTACCCCAAAGGCCTCTGTGGGAACCTGGCCTCAAACAGAATGCACCAGCACCCCAGACATTCATTCTCCCTCACTACCTCAGGGACACTTTGCAGCCACTCTACACCACATGAATCTCACGACATTGAAATGGAAGCACTTAGTTTCCAACCCGCCTTGGTTCTGGGCCGGAGGGCAGTCTCAGTCTGGCACAGCCCCTAAGTGGCCCTGAGTTCCCAGCGCACACGCCCTGTGCCTTTGTATGTGTCCTGGCACCAGCCACAAACACTGTTTTGTCAGAAGCTTCCTGAGAAAGTTGTGTTGCATTCAGTTTGGCTGAAAGGGACCCAGGATGACAAACACCTCCCTCATTTAATTACAGGCACAGTCAGCAAACCCACTGCAAAAGATTAAGCCTGGCAGAGAAAAGAGCAAACCTCTATCATGCCTCCCCTCCCACCTGGCCCAAGTTGCCTCCCAAGCTCCTAGCAACTGTGACCACCCCTGCTGACCCCAACCCCTAGGGATGGTCTATATCTGCAGAAGAACTCAGTACAGGTGCCCAGAGCCAGGTATAAAAAGAACTGCATCCAGACAAGAATTTGTCAGTGGCTTGGAATCTAATAAAGATAGTGAGGTTGGGAGACGTATTTATCCACAAAGGAGTGAGATGTAAGGCAATTGTCTAAGTAAATCAGATTTTTAGAAAACCACCCTCCCCCTCCGAACCACAAGCTCCTTTATCATTTACTTTTGCTGCCGGAGGAAGAAGCACCAGTCTAAGGTTGCCAGGGACCTTTAAAATCTCTGATCCAGCCCATCATTTCGGAGATGAGAACGGCAGCAGCTTCTGGCGTCCGATGAGTCGCCCTTCTGGCCTCTGGGGTGGGGAGCTCCCATCTTCTGGTTTCTTAAGTGTCCTTGAGGGTCCTCACTCCCCACTTCTGCCTCCATTCGGGGCCTCACTGCTGAAGCAGTGCCCAGCTCTGCTCAAATTCTACGGCCAAACAGCTCCCACAGGAGAGAACACTCCCAGCATCTTTATGTGCCACTTGGCTAGTTAGGTGTATATGCCCCAGAATTTACCAGAACAATCCAAACCCTCTGTGGAAATGTCTGTAGCTGAGTGGCAAACTCCCCTCTAAGTAACCCTAGACCATGTCTCTGCCGAGCTCTATCACAACTCCAGGAAAGGGCAAGCCCTAGATGGTCACCTACCTCGACTCAAGGCTCTACACTGGGCTGCAGAAAAATAACCAAAAATAACATCAGACCAGTTCCACAGTTACTTCCCGACCTCGTGTGGTTTCTGTCACGTGGGCAAATTGTCCCATTTTACATTTTACTTTGGAATATTTCTTAGGAATCTGAAGGGCAAGGATTAGAGAAGCTTCTGGTGCCTAATTGATGCTCATCTTGTGCTGATCTACAGTAGTAAGGTGACATCACTTACGTCTCTAATTTTCTGTTCCTCTGGATCAACAGAAGATGTTGAGCTCCCATCATGCACTGCTGCAAGGGTTGTTCCCCCCCCCCCCCATCATAAAAATCCCACTTCCCAGAATGCAGTACCCTCTCTTCCTCACTTTCTAGGTATTTATAAGTGTTTGAATTCAGAAGGATATGTGATCATGAAGGGGGAAGCCATTAGTTACCTGGTGTTGGGCCACTTGAGGTAGAGAAACCATGTTCCAATTTCCCGACATGGTAACTGAGGAGGTCTCTAGCTCAGATCATTGGGATGAGAGGAAACATTTGCTGGTCTTCAAGGCACATGTTACTTTATGAACTTTACTCTGTGTGTGTGTGTGTGTATGTCTCTGTGTGTGTGTGTGTGTGTGTGTGTGTGTGTGTGTGTCTGACTGTATGCATTTATGTATGTATGTATTTGTGCAAATATGTATGTCTGTGTGTGTGTGTGTTCTCTCCTGTGTCTTAAATGAAAGTTTTAGGTGAAAGTTGGGAGTATTCTGTAGCGATCTGTTGGCTAAATACAGCCTCCCACCCTTTGCACCTCTTCCTAGTGTCTACCTAGCTCACAACCTGAGTGTCTACCTGACTGGGGCATGGCAGCTCCTTCTAGAAGCCCAGCACCAAGACTTCAGTTTACACAGTGTGTGCCAGAGTAGCCACTGTGAGGCCGGAGCAAAGGCTTCAGACTGCACGGCCATGGCGTTCCTGTCCAGATCCCACAATGCTCTGCAGAGTCCTCAGCTCTGTGCCAAGTGCTCCCAGGCGATCACCCAGCAGATCCCCAGGATGGCTGCACAAGGGAGGGGGAGCTACCATCACTCTCTACGCGCAAGAGTCAGGAAGTGGAGATTTAGAGGCTCAGACTCTGCCAGGAAACGGGTGGAGGATGGCACAGCAAGTATGACCAGAAAACAGTAAAAGTTATATGCCATGAGCATACTCCTGTCTCAGTCAGGCTCCAGCAGAGCCTCTCAGGAGACAGCTACGGCAGGCTCCTGTCAGCAAGATCTTCTTGGCATCCACAATGTTGTCTGGGTTTGGTGTCTGTATATGGGCTGGATTCCCGGGTGGGGCAGTCTCTGGATGGCCTTTCCTTCAGTCTCTGCTCCACAGTTTGTCCCTGTATTTCCTCCTGTGATTATTTTGTTCCCCTTTCTAAGGACTGAAGCATCCATATTTGGCCTTCCTTCTTCTTGAGCTTCATAAGTGCTTTGCATTGTTTCTTGGGTATTCTGAGATTCTGGGCTAATTTCCACTTATCAGTGAGTGTTCTTTTGTGACTGGGTTACCTCACTCAGGGTGGTATTTTCTAGTTCCATCCATTTGCCTAAGAATTTCATGAAGTTGTTGTTTTTCATAGCTGAGTAGTACTCCATTGTGTAAATGTACCACACTTTCTGTATCCATTCCTCTGCTGAAGGATATCTGGGTTCTTTCCAGCTTATGACTATTACATAAGGTCACTATGAACATAGCTAACTATGGTACTGAGCACAGGGACCCCAATGGAGGAGTTAGAGAAAGAACTGAAGGGGATGAAGGGGTTTGCAACCCCACAGGAAGAATGACAATATCAACTAACCAGACGCCCCCCTCCCAGAGACTAAACCAACAATCAAAGAGTACACATGGAGGGACCCGTGGCTCTAGCTGCATATGTAGCAGAGGATGGCATTGTCTGGCATCAGTGGGAAGAGAAGCCTTGGTCCTGTGAAGCTCGTTTCCCCAGTATGGGGAATGCCAGGGTTTTAAGGTGGGAGTGTGTGGGAGGGAAGGGAACATCTTCATAGAAGCAAGGGGAAGGAGGATGGGAGGGGGGGAACCTGGAAAGGGGATAGCATTTGAAATGTAAATACACAAAATATCCAATAAAAAAGGGAAAAAGTTAACATGCACAAATCCTAGAATAAGACTATAGGTTGAGTCAATCAGCACATAGGAGGCTGGGGTGAGAGAATCAGGAGTTCAAGGCCAGTGTCATCCTATATCACAAACACACAAAATACAGATAGAATGAAACAAGAAGCTCCTCCACCACACTGAGGACAGGAACCAAGAACTGAAACCACAACAGATAAGGATTTAGACAATAAAGAGATGGTTCAGATGACTAGGTGTTCCAGAGGCAAGCAGGGATATAGACAGGTATTACCTAAGATGCAGACATGTGACATATATACATATATAACACACATAATATATAATAGAATATGGTGCACAAAACTATATACAATATAAAATATTTAAAATAGAGTATGCTTGTTTTATATTTGCATGTTTCGAAGACTTCAATGTATCAGCTGAAGAATTTCTTATATCCCACACCAAACTGAGACCACCACATCCAGATCTTTACTGGCCAAGGGTTTGAATTCCAAGAAGAAAGAAAACCGATATTTCAGGCCCACAGGCAAAGAAAGCCAGGCCCCCGCAAGTAAAGAGTGGTCAGGTTTGCCCCGCTTCCTTCTCCGAAGCATTCTGCACTTCCAAAGAGAGCTCACTGGCCAAGAATTTTCTACCCAACTCTTTAGCCTGGTGCCAAGGCAACAGAGGGTTAAGCCAGGTCGGCAAGGTTACCATCTCTTCCTTTCTTCAGGATCTCAAGAGGTGCTCCTTCAGTCTGATACCTGGAGCAAGGTAAATTCGTACAACCAGAAAAGCGATGGATTTTCCTAGATGAAACCCAGGAAAAGGACATGGGACAAAAAAAGAGCAAGGGAGGCCGTGAGACAAGAAATGCTGGAGCTGGCGCTTATTGCAATGATACCTGTACATGTTCACACATCTAGCCACAGAGTGCTTCCTGGAAGCATCTGTCTGTCTGTCTGTCTGTCTGTTGTTAAAAGTCACGGAGCACCAATGCTGTGAAAAGATGACGTCCCGAATTTCAGCACCAATGTTAGGAAAAGGATGAAGAGAGTGAAGGGTTATGGCCCATGGAGGTGCGGTGAGGCCTGGGGGCAAGGGAGATGCCTCTGGGGGGCCCATGTTGGGAATCCCTTCCCCCTAAGGGACCAACCACATGACAGTATAGTACAGAATAGAGTTTATTCAAGTCATGAAAGAATTAAGAGGGTAATAGAGGAAGAGAGAGAGAGAGAGAGAGAGAGAGAGAGAGAGAGAGAAGAGAGGAATAAAGGAGTAAAGGAGAAGAGGCCGGCCATGAGCACGGAAGAGAGAGGGGGGAAGGAAAGGGGAAGAGAAGGGGTAAAGGGGGGGGAGCAAGAGAGAGAGAGAGCGCGCGCGAGAGAGAGAGAGAGAGAGAGAGAGAGGAGGGGGCAAGCAGCCCCTCTTATAGTGTCAGGTCACTGGGGCGGAGCATCCCTGGCTATTGCCAAGTAACTGAGGGGTGGGGTATACCTGGCTGTTGCTAGGTAACTGAGGGGTGGGATTTACAGAATCCCAACACTGTCTGCCTGTCTGTCTGCCTGTCTGTCTGTCCACCTGTCTATCTGCATGCCTGTCTATCTGCCTATCTGTCTATCTGTCTAATTGTCTGTTTGCCTATCTGCCTGCCTGTTGGCCTGCCTGTCTATCTGCCTGTCTGTCTGCCTGTCTGTCTATTTCCCTGCCTGTCTGTCTGCCTGTCTGTCTGTCTGTCTATCATCTACCTATGTGATATACATAGATAGATATAATGATCTTGGTAGAGTATAAATGAAAGGAGCTCAAAGCTCTGAAGGGCAAATATGAGCCGTAAGTGAACAGGGACAAAGTTATTACTATCAAGCAAGACACAACACAAGAAGCAGTAAATGACAGAGGTTTATTTTGCCTTCATAAATATTTCAGTTCTCGGTGCAGTCCGTGAATATCTATTAAGTACCTGCTGTTCACACTAGGCAAGGATACGCATGGCTGATAAATAAAGACATGATTGTGATGAACGTTTATGCTCAAAACAACATAAATTCAAAGGCAACAGAGCCAAACCTGCTGAAACGCACGAGCTGCTCGGAGACAAAAGAGGGAAGTGTAACAGCCTCGGTCTTTGATAGATCAAGTAAACAAAGGCACGGAGCACACAATAGTAATGTAATTAGCTGGCTGTATCTATTATGCATTAGTAGGGCTAATAAAGAATTCCGTAGCTTACATCCAGAGATTGAATCATTCTCCCAGCCTCTGTGGAACTTTTACAAAAAGTTGATTCTATAAAAGGCCACCAAACCAGATTTCCACACGCTCCCAAAACAGGTACTGTGCGGGCCGAATTCTCAAAACAGTTGCAGTGAAACCAGATGAAACAAAATTATAAATTAAAATTTAAAATCCTCTCTTCACTAAGTCTGTGGTTTGGGACTAGTTGGAAGCTTCCATCACAGACTGTTCAGAAACGAATTTAGGTGTGTGAAATAAGGCAGGGGCTCAGAAGTGTGCTAATGCCAGGAACCCCCGTATTGCCAGGCGCTGGGGAAGGCCTGGAGGTCACCCAGGAGCAAGCGAAGCGTGAAAGAGCAAGCATTGACACTGAAAGTCCTTTGGACCTGAGTTCGGGTTCTGCTTTCATTTTTCCTTGACTTTGATGGAAGTCTCAGGATTGTATCACTTCTGACAAACAATCTGCTTATACATGACAGTGGTATGGGGGTCTCAGGGGTTCCCAGCCCACTCTGGGCATCTGCTTTCCAGTTTTTTTAAGGTTTATTTATTTATTATTTTTTAATTTTATGTGTATGGGTGTTTTGCCAGTATGTATGTGTGTGCACATTTGTGCAGTAGCTGTGGAGGTCAGAAGAGGACACCAGAGCTCTGGAACTGGCGTTACAGATAGGTGTGAGCCTCTGTAAGGGTGTAAGTGCAACACGTGCTCTTAATCGCTGAGCCGTCTCTGCAGCGATGTAGGATCTCTACATCCTATCCCCAAACCCAGCAAGTTTCAAATACTACTGCTGCTATGCCTCTGCCCAGAAAGTCTGAAGCAGTGGTTTGAACCATGTTGCTCAGCGTACGGCCAGAATGAAGAGCCGCGGAGGTGATTTATCAGACTTGCTCAGTTCTGAAATTCTGTGGAACTATGAGACGCCTACAGCCTTCTCACGGAAGAAAGTTTTAGGAGACTAAAGCCCGAGAAACAGTAAAGCAACCTAATCAAAGTATGTATTATCTCAAATGGTGCAGAAAATGTCATCGCCGGTTAATATTTTGCACCCAACATGATTTAGACCTGGGGCACATATTGTACTCCAAGCCCATTGTAAACACAATGGGCCATTTATTCACTGAACAGTAACCACCGTAATTACCTACAGGGCAAACATATGAGGTTGTTCGAGCAACAATTAATTGTGGACCTGGAACTAATGGGACAGTAACGGGAAAGCATCAGCGAGAAGCACAAATCAGAGATCACATCAGAAAACTGGGATTTCCCACAGTGTAGCAGATACGTATCTGAGGACGCGGTGGGCATACATAATGCCCCAGGTCTGAGATAGCCACTCCTAGAGTTTTCTAATAGCTCTTAGCTGGTGAGAGGAGGAGGCTTCCCATGGTGTTCTCATCTTAAAAGTCGGGAGCTCTGCACTGAACAAGACTGGACACAGCCTGCTGTTTTTCTCTGGACCCTACATTCCAATGTGTCACAAGCAGGTGTACAGAACTTGCTTGGATTATAAGGCGCTCTTTGTGAATCTGATTAGGCCATGGACTCTTATCTTGTTTTGTTTCTTCAGGGGGAAAAATGTGTGTATCTGTGTGTGCTGAAATACCCATGCAAATCTTTTCTGCTCTGTTCGGAAGGGTCTGTGGACAGTGGGGTCCTCTTGGTCCTCGCTGCTTAGCCCAGCCTCTGTGTGTGTATCTCCCAAAACAGAGAGTCTCACTGCATCTGGTGCCAGGCTTTCAGTGTGGCCAGCCCAGAGAACTAGGATGCGTCCATGTGTCTAGCTGGAATTCCACTCCACGGACATTCTTCCCCTGGATTCTGAGTCTCCCTATGGTTTTTAAAATAGTCATATGTCCTTTATCCTTATCAATGCAGGCACATCTTTGGGACTGACTCAATTAGGGTCTCTCTTGCTGTGAAGAGACACCCCGACCGTGACAACTTTTATAAAGGAAAGGTTTCATAGGAGTGGCTTACAGTTTGGAGGTTTGGTTCATTGTTATCATGAGTAACATGGCAGCAGGAAGGCAGACATGGTGCTGGAGAGGTCGCTGAGAGTCCCATGTCTGGATCAGCAGGCAGGAGGAAGAGAGAGGGGCCTGGTCCTGGGGCTTCTGAAGCCTCAAAGCCAACCCCAGTGACACACTTCCTTCAACACAGACACACCTACTCCAACAAGGCCATGCCTCCTAATAGTGCCACTCCCTGGTGACTAAGCATTCAAACCTATGAGCCTAATGTGGTCATTTCTATTCACACCACCAGAGACCTTAGTGTGTTTCTCTAGGGGCTAATTCCACATAGAGACCATTGGGTTACTGCATAATCACCTCTGATGGATAGGGTCTGTGGGTGCCGCAGGGTGGATGTAGCCATCCAGGGGCCTTAGGGGTAGCTGTGTGCTCTCTGCTCCAGACTAGCAGAAGGACAGATTTCCACCGCCTGCTCTGGAACCCTATGGGGATTTGGAAAAGATAGCAGTAAAGACTTTACATCATAGCTCAGGGGTCTCAGCTGTTGTCTCTTAGGGTGCTGGACTGTGCACGAGTGTGCATTGTGTGTGTGAGTGTGTATGTGTGTGCATGTGTGTGTATATGAGTGTGTGTGTGAGTGAGTGTGTGTGTGTGTGTGCATGTGTATGTGTGTGTGCATGTGTGTGTATATGAGTGTGTGTGTGTGTGTGTGTGTGTGTGTGTGTGTACAGGCACATGTATGTACAGGGTTAGGAGTTCTCTTTCTCTAGCATGTGGGTCTTAGGGATGAAGCTTTGTTCAGCTTGGTGGCAAGCACCTCTACTCACTGAGCTACCTCACTGCCCCAACCCGTTTCTACGTGGTAAAACACTATACGTGGCACCCAAAGACAAAGCAGAAACTATTCATAAATGGAACATTAGGGGCCTCAATCACTTCCTTGATATAGAAGATGACTTCTTTTACAGAGACAAAGAAGGTTAAGGGTCAGGTTGGAAAAGGGACAAAAGATAACAGCTTTCTCTATCCAGAGGAACTAGTGTGCTCTCAGACCCCAGAGGAGACACAGCCTCTGTCCCCTGGAGATACATGGAAATGAGAAGTGCAGCCAGATGATGCTTTCTCACGGTCTCTGCAAGGATCAAAAAGGTTGCTGCTTCCTTCTGCCGAGTTTGGGGGCGGGGGGAGAGCAGAGATCAGAGGGAGCCTTCCAGAGTGGTGACATTTAAGTTGGACAGATAATTAAAATCCAATTTAACAACTTACTGGCACTTAAAAGAAAACAAAGAAATAATACAGGGAAGGATGGACAGATTGACTGCCGGGTGTAAATTAAAATACCACGTGCAAGGACAAACAACACGAGGTTTGCGGCAGCCATGGCCGCCTGAGTGTGAAGCCCATACACTTTAAATGTCTCCTTCAAAATCAATTACAAAGGACCAGCATCCTCAGCATCCTACTCAGAGATGAAGGCGTGCAAACGCACTTCCTAAAATAGGACCCACTCCTGAGGACCCGCCCGTGGAAAAAGGCTCAATAGTATATGTAACCATGAATGTAACTGATTCCATTTCTGCGGTAGCTCATTATAACATTACACAGAAAATTGGTACGTGTTCCCTGCTGACAAGATTGTAGTGAGGCTGGACTTTAATTACCTCTGACTAGCATATATGCAACGTGAAGGGAATCTTTTTAAAATTATTTGCATATGAAGATATTAGAGCTTTGCAGCTTTTGTTTTATTTTATTTTTGAGACAGAATCTCAGGTAACCCAGGCTGGTCTCAGAGTCATTATGTAGCTGAGGCTAGCCTTGGCAGGCATACCCACTATGCAAGCCACAGCTTCCCGGATGCCAGGCAAACATTCTAACAGTGTGTCAAATGTCCAGCTGATTAGTGAAAGCATTTACACCACAGACTATCTTGCGGAAATATTCTCAATTATAGAGGGGAAGGCTATGCACCATTACACCCATGGGACAATGACAACTGATGTGGTAAACATGGCAAATTAAATAATTTTAATGTCCCCAAATTAAAGCCGACCCCCAAAAAGCTGGTATGTCCATATGCTAGACGGCGATGCTAATATAAAATATGACAAAGAATTTTAGACTGGAAGTGTCCTTGCATTGGGAAACTGTTCATTTGCATACAGAGGACAATGTGATAAAAACACTAATCATGGATAAAGTTCTGAAATGAAACAGATCGCAGGATTGAAGGCTCCATTCCTCTGTGGAGGTGTAGCTCACGGCCCATCAGATCCCTTCTGCTTATCCTACATTCTTTCCAAGTTCTCTTTAAACCCTTGCAGAGCAGCAGAGTTTGGTTCCCAGCTCGCATCTGCCTGTAACTTCAGTTCCAGAGCATCTGCCGCCCTCTTCTGGCCTCCTCAGGCACCTGCACCCAGATGCAAACACACAGGATTCACATAATGAAAACAAACAAAACGACTTGTCCCAAGAACGAAATGCCTGCCTATAAAGACCCGGGTGCATGGCTCCAATAAAAGTGTCCTCTCTCGTTTTCTCAGCTTTCCTTCGCCGCCACCACGCCTGTTCTTGCGGATAAGAAGAAGTACCCGTATTTCTTCCGGACCGTGCCCTCGGACAACGCGGTGAATCCGGCCATCCTGAAGCTTCTCAAGCACTTCCGCTGGCGGCGTGTGGGCACACTCACGCAGGACGTGCAGCGCTTCTCCGAGGTACTTCCAACCCACGTTTTAAGTGGGATTGTTCACTATGACTTTACACACGTGTGTCGTTGTATCCAATAACCCCCCCACCCCTCCTTCCCTTCCCAAACTGTCCCCTTAGTCTGTCTCACCCCGCTCATCCTCTCTCGTTCTCTCTCCCCGTTTACCCCTCCTCTGCTCCCTTTACTCCTAATCCCCCCCCATTCGACTTTCTCTCCCCCAGGGGTGTTTACTTCCGCACTCACTCATCTAGAACAATTCTGAGCATATCTATTTAAGCCCCAGTGACTTCATACCATAAACGAAATGAAAGTTTCGCTTTTCATTTGCCCTGCAACGGGTCCAGGAGACCTTGCTTGGACCCCTGTTTAATAGGGTTGTGCGCGTGCACATGCGTGGGTTGAAGATTCCCATCCGGGCACCTCTCCAGCAGCGGCTGGTGGCCCTCGATGTAGAAAGTGATTTGTCGTTTTCTTATCCTAACATCTCCTCCACCTCCTTTTCTCTTCCCACTTGGAGTCTCCTTCTGATCAAATCACAGGGAGGCTTGGAAGCATCCTCTGGGCCAGGGAGGGTTACACCCGAGAGCCGGGTGAACAGCTAAGCCTTGAGCTGTGTCCTGGGCTCTACAGGAGTTTGAAAGGGATTGAGCTGGGACTCGCCGTCTTGGCCTTCCTTGCTCGTTCCACAGATCTCTTTCTCTACGCAGCGCAGCGGCCACTCAGTGGTTGCCTGTGAGAACCTAGAAAGGCCCCCTCACCACTCTGAGCTGTGGTTCCAATTCCCGGAAGTAAAATAAGGACAACAGCCCCCACCCCACCCCCAATACCTCCCTGTGCGAGTGTGAACTGGCACTTGGGAACAGTAAAGCCCTGAACAGAAAGGAGCTGGAAGTGTTTGGAGGTGATCTGAGCCAGGCGTGCGTTCCCAGGCAAGGCCCTCGGTGAGGACCAAAGGGACCTTGACCTCCAGTGGGAACCGCTCTCTGCCAAGCCCTGAACTGGCTCTTGCTGGCAGACTTCTTTATAGAGCAATGACAGAGCTCCCAATGAATGAGAAACCCTGTGGTGATTCAGGAGTGCCTGCTCAAATAGCATCTTTGGCTGTGGGGGCCCAAAATGTTCTTAGAGAAACCGCTCCTAATCTCTTCATTGTGAAGGGGAAACTGAGGCCCGTAACAGGGAAGGGGAAACGTTCCAGGTTTCAAAGCATCTCTGAGGTGACAGAAGATGGTTCAGACCAGGACTGGAGTGTGGGTGTGGCTCAGTGGTACAGTGCTTGCTTAGCATGCATGAAGCCCAGCACTCCACCCAGAACCACATAAACCTGGTGACACTTGTGATCCCAGGGCCAGGAAGAGGGAGCCAAGGCCACCAGAGGGGTAAAACCATCCTCTAGTACACAGCAAAATCAAGGCTTGCCTGGTATACATGAGACTTGCCTTTAAAAATAAAAGGAAGAAGGAAAGAAATTTAAATTAAAGAGAGAAGAGAAAAGGACTGAATTACAAAGTCCCAACCGCTGGTTCTTTAACAGGCATAACTTCCTAGAGTCACATGGGGACTGCTGGTAGCGAGGCTCCAAGGTCTGAAACTCAGAGCTTGGTCTGAAGCAGTGGTTCTGAACCTTCTTAATGCTGTGACCTTTAACATAGTTCCTCATGTTGTGGGACCCCCACCATAAAATTACTTTTGTTGCTACTTTATAACTGTAATTTTGTGACTGTTAGGAATTATAATGTAAATATCTGTATTTTTCTAATGGTCTTTGGTGACCCCTGTGAAGGGGTCATTTGATTCCCCCAGGGGTCAAGAGCCACATGTTGAAAACCACTGGTGTAGAGACCAACCTGCCTGTCCCATCAAGAGCTTTGAAGATCCCCAAGCTCTGTCCCCTCCAGCTGCCTTCCTCTGCTCCCATCCCCCTCCCTCCTAAGGATCCTGCCCTACAGGGGGAGGTGACAACTCCCATACTGCAGATGAGGAAACTTGGGCTGGCAGAGGACAGACAGCTGTGCCTTGCACCTCGACTGCTGGTCATTATTTTTTTTCTGTGATATGTTTCTCCCTGGTGACACAGATGTGGCTCGGTGGCCTTGCTGTCAAGGACCCGTCTTGATTAAAGCACTCAGCCCAGCTGACTCCTCTCTGCCTGAGAACCTTGGCATCCTCTCCAGGTGTCTGGGCCTTACCACTGGAGCGCAGCTGCTGGGCCCTGGCCAGGGGCTAACGGCTTCTCAGGGGTGCAGAACTGAGTCCCTTTCAGGGAGCCAGTCGCTGACAGTGTTAAGCACTTCTGTCCCGTATAGGCACACCGGGAGGGATCTAAGGGAAAACCAGCCTGAGATTGGAGGGAGGGGTATAATCCCAGAGTTCACCACTGTGGAACCGGTGCCATGGACCAGGCAGAGGCAGGATGCCATTCCAGCCATGGCACCAACTGCTCCTGCAAGCCCTGGTACATATTGTGTGACAATACACCTGGGGGAGAGAGATCTCAACCTACTTATCCCAGAGAGGAAACCCATGACAGACTGAGGATACCACCAATGCCCAACTGGTGATCCAGTGAGTGTACTCCGTTACTTCTAAGGTTATAGGTGAGGGAACAGAAATACCCAAAGGCAGCTGCAATCACCAAACCCTAATACCGCACAGGTGATGGCTCACAAAGCTCACAAAGGCTGGAAACCTGGAGGACGCTGCACAGTCTGCAGCTTAAGAGGTCGGCGCCTTTTCCAGGCAACTTGGTTGGTTGGAGCCTCTTCTAGGCAGGTGTATTAGTCCTTGCTCAGCAGTCCTCATTCTTATATAAGCCTGGGCAGGGAGGGGGCCCAGCAAGCCTGTTCGGTTTTAGGGACTTCCTGAAGTGTTTACGGTGTTTGCCTTCTGATCTTAAAGAGTTTTTGCACAGGATGAAATGTTCCACCGCCCCACAGAATATCCAGTATCTTAAGAAGATTTCCCTTAAGATGAACTGTTTAATCGTAGAGGAAATAGCTCCACAACAGTCCTCGAGAGTCAAAGCTGATGCCCAGTGGCCCCCAGGCAGCTCCGGATCTGGCTCAGACAAGGGACTCTCCAAGTCCAGCTTTACAGGCTGTGAAGCCTCGGACTGTGCCCTTCTGGGCTTTACTCTCATGTGTGTCAGACCTAGAAATGTGGCTGAGACAAATGAAGGATTTGTGGCTAGAAGTGCACTGTGGCCATGCCCTCTCAGGATTAGGGACTGTAAACCAGAAACAAAGTGACCCATACCGGGCTGACTCAGTGAGCCTGGCTTGGCAAGCAATGTTGCGACTCTACTTCAACTTCAGCAGCAGGTTTCCCTGCGTAAGAGCAGATGTCACTCTGGAAGGCAGAGGTACAGACAGGAAAAATGAAATTAAAGGACCCCTCCCCTGTATAAGTGGTGCTCATCCAGGGGTCCTTCACCGCCTGAGGAATTCAGGGGGCAAGCTCTGGAAACATCTATCCACACAAGGATTGACAGTGTGGCCACACTGTGTGTCAGACCAGTGCTCATGGGCGTGGTTCTGGGATTATCACCTTATCAGGTTCCCTACACCGCTTTCTACTTCTTGCTGCTTGTTGCAGTTATCAGGGGAATTCTGCCCTGCCTTGTGGGGTGTGTGTGTGTGTGTGTGTGTGTGTACGCAAGCGCACGGAAACCAGGGGTCAATGTCAGCTGTCTCCTCATTCGATTTCCACCCTGTGTTTTGAGACAGGATCTCTCATTGAAGAGCTACAGATTCGGGTGGTTGGCGAGCAGCAAGCCCAGGGTACATTTGTCTCTGTCTCCCTGCAGAGGGACGTTCTACATGGGTGTGGGGAACCTGAACTCGAGCTTGCACAGAAAGTTCTTTACTGACTAAGCTATCTGCCCTCCCTCCACCCCGTTTTGTTTTGGTCGTTGGTTTGGTTGCTTTGGGGACATAGGGTCTCACCACGTAGCCATGGCCTTCAATTCACTGCTTCTTCCCTCCAAGTGCGGGAATTATCTGCATATAATTTTTAAAAGTATTAGAGCCCCTAAAATCTCCACTTGTAGCAGCTTTGCTGGGATGTAACTTTGTGGCTAGATGGCCCCACATTGCTAGTGCCTCTGCCAGTTTCCCATTCCTGCGCCCGTCACTCCAGACCCTCAATCGAGGCCAGTGTAGTTAGCCCCACCCCCCCAGCCCCTTGTGACTGTTAACCCATGACACAAATGACCAGCAAAGCCACCTCCAACAAGTCACTTGCTTCATCTTGAGTCAGTCTCCCTCTGTGAGACAATCGAGCTGGGACCTTTGACTTAGAAAGTGCTTCTGAGTATTTAACAGGAGGAAGGGCTGTCCGTGAGCCTGACGCTGCCCCTTCCGGAAACACAGCCGTGAGATTTGACCTCCCCGCGCTCTTGCCCAGCCTCCACCACAGTCCCCTCTGCAGAGTAGTGTTACTAAACCTGAGGATCCGACCCTGACTCATGTTCACCCACAGCCCAGAGACTGTTAGGATTCAAGCCAGTGGAGCGCATTGTGTTTAGGCAAACTTGCATAAGCAAGCATACGTCTTTGGTTTGAACATTGTATTTTTCCTGGCAGCACTAGGCACTGAACCCAGCACCTTGTTCATTATAAATGAACGTACAGGTTATTTTCACTGCCCTAGAATATTATGTCGCTGTGTTAGCGTGCTCTCTGCTCTCCCATGTCTTCCCTTGGTTTGGTAGCCATTGTCTGAATATACCACGATTTACCCGCTCATTACTGAAGGACATCGTGGTTGCTTCCAAGTTTGGGCATTTAGGAGCAATTCAGTCATGACACCCATGCACAGATTTTTGTGAGGACATTATATTTTCAGCGCCGTTGAGTAAAGGCCAAAGAGCTGAAGAGCTGATTGTCGGATCCTAGGGTGAGAGTGTGTTTAGTTTATGGGCATCTGCCTCCCAGATCCCCTACAGCACAGTGACAAGAAGCCTTGCTCTAAGTCTGCATCTTCACTGGTATTTGGAGGTCCCAGTGCTCCGGAGTGGACATTCTAAGAGATTGTACAGTGGCATCTCAGCATCAAGAATGACCTTTCCATACCAAAGATCTTCTTCAAGTGACAGGACTCATCATGGGCCTTGATCTGCCTATGACGAGAATGCGGCCATCTGTGCAGACTCCTCTTCAAAGACCCTGCCCTTTTGGGCACTCCCGAGCCTTTTGGAACCTTTCCCAGGGCGAAGCGGCCATCTGCTCCACCACAGGGGTGGCGAGCCCCTCTGAAGTGCAACTTGCTCTTCTGCAGCAGGGGACAGGAGGACCCACCACGTGCCCTGAAGCCACAGGCCACATTTGTGAGAATCGCAACCCTCTCCTTCCCTTTTAGCAGGAACTGGACTCATACCATGGGTAGCTTAGCTTAAAAGACCCTCAAAGCATCTTTCAAGCGCCCCCTACCCTGGCAGAAGCATCCTTCCCACTGGTCCACACTCCTTCTCCTGTGAGATCTGTATACTCAGGCCTCAGAGATCACCTTACCCTGCATAGGCTCTTAGCATGATGCAGAGTAAGATAGTACCTGCCCATCTTATTCCCCCTCACCAACGGCCACTCCATCTCCGTGGCTCGTCTCTGTGTGTGCTGTCTGGCTTGTGTAGGTTCAATGAGGGCTCCTCTCAAGGAGTTGTGCTTAGTAAGTCACATCCGGAGTGGCTAACACTTCCTTCTTCTGGTGGCTGTGCTACACAAGATTGCCAGCGCCACCCTCCATGTGTGCATCAACCCTGCCTCAGCCACCAGGGCCATTGAGAAGATGGCGTAGCCGTAGCTCAGATTCCCACAGAGAATGCTGTCATTTGTTGATGGCTTTTGTGAGTATGACATCGTTTGCTAATGGGAACCATCTCAGTGATGGGGATGTCTTAGTGAAAACATCTCTAGCCAGCCACTAGACCCAACAGTGACTAGGAGTTTGCCATGTGGGGCTTCTAGTTGACATCAGTGTTGAGCATTGAGAATATATATAGTCAGCATCTGAGTGGTTGACACTTGAATCCTCTGCCTTCAGGGTGGGGCAGCCCTAAGTCCTACTGCAGGGATTCCCCAGGTGTGGTACCAGGGTCAGAAGCATCAGTAGCATCACTGGGCTTCACCCCAGAAGTCAGACTTGGGGCTCAGTGACCATCTAAGTTAGGACTTGAGCACAGCTATCCGGAAGAGGCTGGTCACCTTTGTGTGACAGCAAGCGTCACAGCCCAGTAGCACTGAGAAGCTCTGATCTCTGCCTCTAACCTTCACCCCTTACTAGCTTCCCAGCACATCAGCAGCACTTGCATCAGGAGACAGGGGGCCGTTGAACAAGTTAGATGCTAGCCTTAATGACCTAGTGCCCTGCCCTAACTCTGATGAAGAACCGAGACTCTTGACTGAGGTGGCTGTAGCCCAAGCACACATCTACTGTCTGCCCCCAGCTCTGGCTTTCAGGGGAGCAAGTCCTGTGAGACCCCTGCCAGAATAAACTCGATGGCCTGCCCATGCCAGGGTGGCTGTTTGCCACAGCCTCTTTGGTGTGCTGGAGGGAAGAGGCCCGTCATTCTCCAGAGTGTGGTCTGAAAGAAAGCTGTATGCAATGTATATCCTAGAAAACACGAGATTATTGGCAGCTTATGAACTGCGCCCCTGGGTGTGGCTTAAGGTGGGACCTTCATGAAGAAATGGGGTAGGTGAAGGATGGAAGAGAACACTGCTGGGGGTGGGCACACCTGGTGAAATGCTGGTGGAAGTTTGGGACAGGGGCCTGTCAATGGCTTTTCCTCAGAGCCTAATTTAGAGGGCGGAGTATCCAGTAGGTGGGACCTTGGGCCTTCAGTCTTTGCTATGACCTCCATGGGGCAGACACAGGACTTCATGAGGAATTTGTTTCTTGTTAATGAATTCCATGAATGTGACCCTCACTTTGGTGGCAGTGTGCAATCCTGGAACTTCTGGAGAGAAGTCAGCGCTCAGTGCTGAATGCTGTACAGTACCTGCCCAGGCACACAGTGTGTGGCTGTCCTCCCTCCACTCCAGGACAGGGAGGATGTGCCAGATAACCATAGTGAGGGAAGCCCCTGAATCTGGAAGGTGGTCCTCCCTAACACTCCTCCAGGACCTCAGGGCCCTCTGCCCCAGACTGAAAGGGCCAGCTAGTCTTTGCTTGCAGAGATGGGGTGGCCGAGTAAGGATTGCTAGGCAAAGGGCCACAAGGATTCCAGACCATGAGTAAGAAAGGAAACATGCCATTTTTTGAGAGTCTCTGGGCCATCCTTATTGCCCTCCAAGCTCCCCCTTCCTGTGCCTCCTCATCCCAGCCAAGTTCCCAGGATGCCACTTTGGCCCTAGGAAGCAGCTACTGCGTCAGCTCTGTGGAGAAGGAAGACACATTGCTTTGTCACCTGTGGTCACTTTCTGAGTCCCTACTGTATGCAAGTGATTCCACTCTATCACCCAGAATGGTGACATGTTGAGGAAGGACTTACCAAGTGAAGGGTAGGTGCCCTTGCCAGGGTGTGACAGACAAGACTGACCAGGTGTTTATAGGATCTTCGGGCTGGTTTGCCTCTTTGCAGAGCCTGGGGCCTCGGGCAAGCATTCTTGACTCCCACTTCACCCCAGAAGCAAGTGGGGAGCTGCGTGTGCTGAGCAGCCCATCTCTTGGGACTTCCTTACAGACCCTGGAACCTCGACATGCTATTCAGCATGTCATTTTACCCCCAAACCCCCGTTCTCAGATCTTGGAGACCAGCACTCCCCACCACACCTGCTCACACCCTACTCCCAGCATGCTTCATTTCAGACAAGCCTTGGGCTGAAAGGCAGCATGTGTGTAGGTTCTCCGAAGCTATTCTTGTACACCCTGACTGCAAGTTCTCCCCCAAGGCCCATCTGCCAGGCTTCGGGAGCCCCAGGGCCTGTGCAAAAGGAATGGAGTGGAGATGTTGGATAGAACCTTCAGGAAATAGTATTTGGTTGGAAGAACCAGCTGTGAGGAAGCCAAGTTTCCTGTCAGCTGTAGGGAACCATGAAAGGTTTTTCAGAAGAGAGCGGGGTGGTCACAGTCCTGTGGGTTGACAAAGACAAACAGACCTGAAGCCAGGAAACCCTGCAGTCATGAAGAAGAGAAATTATAGGTCCACAGTGACTCTTCACATGTATTTCTTTAAAAATATTAATTATTAATTATTATTTTCTAGCTGTCACGTTGTTAATGTCCTTGATGCACAAAGTTGACAAAATAGAAAAGGAAAATTAAAAATCAGTCATAACATGATATATTAGTGCATTTTCCTATTGCTATTGTAAAACACCGGTAGCCGAGTATATTACAGAGAAAAAATGTTTACCCAACTCACAATTCTGGAGGTCAGTGGAGGCAGAATGTCCTGGCTCTCTTGAGGACTGCATCTCTTCCTCCTGAAAGGAACACCTTCTGAGACCTATTTACTTCCTCCCAGACCTCACCTCTCAAGGTCTGCTCACCTCCCTCCAAGTCCCCTATGCACCTCAGGAGGGCAAAGCCCAGACAGTGTCCTCAGCATCAAGTTCGGGTCGTGATGGTGTTCCTACCAAGTGTGAAGAGTTCCGTGGACACGAGCAATGTATTCTTCCAGTGTGTTCAGCCTGGAGGGAGCATCCTCCCAGGTCAGCGAGTGTCCCCGCCACACTCTGGTGACCCCAAAGCTGTCTGGGTGTGTTTCAGGTTTATTTTTCTCGTCTTATCCACTCGGTCCCTTCCTTCCCATATTCGGCAGCTATCCTGCCTGCTGATGTGCTTCCAGAGCTGGTAGCGCTTTGTTTTCCTTCAAAACTTTTTATTTGTCATTTCAAGATATGTTGAAACAAGGCAGATCTGTGTTTCCTGCCTTCATCCGGTCCCTGTTGAAAAGCCCCTGCCACTCGCCTGGCGCGCTATCACTTACTTACTCAAGCAAGGCGAGGCCCCGATGCAGAACTCGGAGGTAACTGCCAGTTTTGGGGGCTGATTATACACAGAGATACAATGGACTCATATTGGAACTTCAGTCTGCGCATCTCTGATTATCTTCCGGGGATGGTTCCTAGAAATAGCACTCATGCATTCTGAACCTTTTGTGTGTATTGCCAAATTGTCCTCTGAGAAGATCACACCAATGAGTTCCAAGCGCCTCTGCGCGCAATTTCTCACCCTTGGCAATGGCTGTTTTCATTTGCATTTCTTTGATTACTATTGAGATTGAATCTCTTTCCTAAGGCTCCTCTTGTTTCTAATTTCCTTTCTGTGAGTTTGGCGGCTCATGCGATTGGCACTTTTCCGTCCAAACTGACTGGACCGTCCTTCCCTCCAGGTTGGTGAGCCTGCTTTGTGTCAGGGTTCCACCCTCCTCACTGAGTAGTAGGTATTCGCTCGTGTGTCATGTGTAGTCCGACCTTGGCTTTGTGACTTGACGTGTAGGATTTAATATGTTCTGTGGCTGGATATATCAGAACTATGCTCCCCGCCTTTTAACGTTGTGCCCTAAACCCCTCAACATGGGGATTCTTATAACTACATCTGGTTTTCTTCTATGACTTCCACTGTTGCGTTTTGCCTTATATTAAATCTCAGGAGAGAGAGATGGAGAGAGAGAGAGAGAGAGAGAGAGAGAGAGAGAGAGAGAGAGAGAGAGAGAGAGGGAGGGAGGAGGGAGGGAGGTAGGGAGAGGGAGAAAGGGAGAGAGAGAGAGAGAAAGAGAGAGAGAGAGAGAGAGAGAGAGAGAGAGAGAGACAGAGAGAGAGAGAGAGAGAGAGAGAGAGAGAGAGAGAGAGAGAGAGAGTCTAAAGCAAATCCCTTTTCTCCTGCTCTAAGACACTCAATTATTCTTTCAGCATTTAATGACTATATCGTTTCCAGACTCATTTAAAATGCCTACAGCAAAGTTAACCTTTAGAAAATAACATACATTTCTATATGCTTTTGACCAGTTTTGCAGGATATAAATGTAGCGCATGCCACAGATGTGATTTTTAAACTTTCTTGTGGCTTCATTTTAAAATGTTGGAAAATAAATAGGCAAAATCAACTTTAGCAATGCACTTCCTTTGCTGCAGTATGTCCAAAATATTGTCATTTCAGCACATGTCACTAAGTGCTAGGGACCCAGTCACACAAGGTAGGGCTGCACCAACTTGATCCATTCCTGCCTTTAAACTTGTCCTGTTGCTTTAACCACTGATGTGGACCTGACACCCTGTGTTCTAAGGGGTTCTCACTTACAGCACAGCTAATTTACAGTCCTTCCTTCTTTGCTAATAAACTTTATTTTCACCAGTTGATTGTGGTGAGGCTCCCAGAATGCTCTTGGCACTTGTGCCTGAATTCTGGCCACTCTCCAATTGCTCTGCTACAGACATGGCATCTCTGGAGCCCGTGGTGCAGAGTCATGAACGTGGAGTTCTTGGCTCACTTGGTTACTGGTAAAGTAGCCTCGTTTTCTTTATGTAGGTCCTTTCCCTTGGCTGTTGGGGTTACTTCTGTGTGTCCTACATTGAGGATTGCCTTGGGAGCTAAGGTCTACTTTATAGGATATTTTTAAAGTAGTTATTGCTGGCTTATAGGAAAGCTATTGATCTCCATGCATGCATCTCCTAGGACTGGCTGTGTTGAACACATTGCTTCTGGAAGTTTCTTCTCTCTTAATTTCCCTGAGTCTTCTGGGAAGTTGTCAGCAACATCGACAAGAATGATCCTGCTTTTGGTTCCCCAGACCACATCTTCTTTAGCTTCTTCATTTCTCATTGTGACGTCCTGAAAGTTGCTCAGAGCAGAGTGACAGGTTTCTAACTCCAGCTGGGCTCCCCAGGGACTGGGTGACTTTCTGCATGTCATTTAACTTCTCATGTCTCTGAGAGCAGGGGCATGTTCAGATTACCTGGGGGTAGGGAGTGTTAAAATGGCTAATATGCATGAGTACTCAAGTCTTAGAACAGCACCCAGGGGCCACATGCTGTCGCTTGCCCTTTCTGATCACTAAACATTAGAGTGACGTCTTCAAATACCGGTAACTCTGAGCACTAGCTTGTGCTTACCTTCAGTGGGAGCGTAGTTGGCAAAGTATGATGCCTGTCAAGTCTTCCTCACCATGTCTGGCGATGTTCTACTTACATGCACTCCATATAGGCTTGTAGACCTTCGGCCTAGGAAACAGCATCTGCTTAGACTCTAGATTGGTAGCCACACTTTCTTTTCTCTGATGAACAAGTTGGGAAGTGGCAGCCACCAGTCTTCCCAAATTCATCTCATAATGAGCCCGTACTCATGAAATGCGTCCAGTTCCATCATGTGAACACAGCTAAGAATGGACCGGTCCCTACCCATGAGGAGTCTGAATACTTATGCAGGAAAACAGATGGGGGGTGGGGAGCAGGCTAGTGGCTCTTACATGACGTGATTGAAAGTAACACAGAGACTGGTCAGGTCAGCCAGGGGTTGGACAGTACTGAATGTGGTGAGGTGAGAAGATCCTCCAGGATGCTTCACAGTCAAGATGTCACAGGGAGGGGAGCCCCAGACAGAGCAGCTGAGCGGAGGTGCTGGTGCAGAGGGCTCTGGTGTGAGAAGAAAGACCATCAGAGGCCACTGTGGCTGAAGCAGACAGAGGTGGGAAGAGTAGTGGCGAGTCAGGACCCTCGGAGGGAAGTTTAGACCTTCTAAGAGGTTGGCTGATACTTTGAGTCATCAGAGACTCCACCAGAGAGAACTCTGGTGGTTGTTCACAGGCTGGAGACCGTCCTGATATGCCTGAAGTGCTTCCTTGCAGGCTGGGACGTCATTCACTTTCTTCATGAAGACCTTTGTGAAGATTCTTTTCATTTTGATGAAGTCAACGTTGCCTTTTCTTTGCTTTGGTCCTCAGATTTAAGGAGCACTGTGTAACCCAAGGTCGTTAGATTTTATTTTGCGAGTTTTGAGGTTTTTAGCTTTAGTTCCTATGGTTAGACCTTTGGCTATGCCTTCTCTGCTATGAGCAATGACTCCAGGGCCTGACCCTACACAAATCTAGAAAAGCCCACCTTCTGCCACCCTCCCTTTCTGCCACACTTGGTGCAAGAAACACTGGTTTCCTGGTTACAGCCCTGACCCAGGGTCCCAGCGTACACTTCCTGCATCTCAGCTCCAGGAATGATCTGAAATCTTCCCCTCCCCTTCCACAACCCCCTCTTCTTTCCCCCTTTCTTTTCACCTTTCTTCCCCCCCCTCCCACCATTCCACATCTACATCATTAAGAACCAGAAAGCTATCTCTTAGAAAAGCTCCTTCCATTTTCCCATTCCAGACTCCACTCCTGCTTTAGAAAACAGTTATCCTGATTGGTGGAAAGAAAACAGGAGGAGGGAACAAAAATTATATTTTTGAGGAAACATTACCTTGTCTTGTCTTATAACGACAAGGGCAAATCCGAGGCCCTTACTAGGTCTTGTCTCTATTCTTCCTGATGGGTTAGTTCTGTCTGCTTTTCCCTTTACTGATGTTTTCTCTCTGGGCCATTCTTTCTCTACTTGGATTCACACACTTGGTCTTTGGTTCCTATGAAATGCGTTTGCAGAGATGCATTTGTATTTGATCATGGGCTTTAGTCCACTGTACTGTTAGATAAATGCTGTTTCCTCACTGCAATAATGAAGTGTTTTGCAGTCTTGTTTAAATTTAAACTACTCGGCTTCTGCTTGTCTAATTTCCAGTACAGAAATACGGGAAGGACGATGGCGAGCTCCGTAAGTTATAACACCGTTGACCCTGCTCTCATAACCTCTGATCGTGGGGTTTTGTTCAATTTTACTTTTTACGTTGTAGATATTTTTTTGTCAACTGTTATCTGACATATTGGCTTTTATTGTTGAAAGTACATAGCGGTGACCATAATTTAACATTCAAATCATCGCTTAACCGGCTAGCCTCACTGCCATATCTTTGAATGGCTCAGTCTCTTAGCACAAGTGCGTATTTTATCAGGATTTTAAATATATTATTTATGGCTTTCTCAAGTCCCATACATGCATGCAGTGTATTCTCATCAAACCCAGTTCCTAGTCTTCCCCCTAACTTCTCCCAGATCCACCCCACCCCCTCTCAACTTCATCTTCTCTTTTTGTGGGTGTTTTTCAAAACACCCCATTGAGTCTCACTTGTGCTGCCGTACGATCATAGGCACAGGGCATCCACCGGAGAGGGAGCATCCACATACCAGACATGCAGCCATGATGAGAAGACGAACCAGGAAGTGGTGAAATAAAAGCAGACCCAATAACAGCCCAAGATTTCCTACCAGAAGCCACACCCCTAAAACGGATTCTCCCTGGCCTATAGGCCATTAACTGCCTTTAGCTCCTCAGTCAGGGGTGGGAGGCCTGAACCCTCCTTCTCCCCATGCGAGGATGTTGACTGGCTGCTCTTATGTGGGTCTCATGCGGGCAGCTGTGAGCCCCTGGGCGCAGTGGGGCCCATCAGGTCCAGAGACACTTTTATCTGATCCTCCTGGACCTCTGACTCTTACGGTCTTTCTGCCATTCTCTTTCTCAATGGTCCCAAGCCTTGTGAGAAGGAAGTGTGACAGAGATGTCTCATTTGTGTCTCAGTGTGCATGAGAGCATCTCTAAGTCATGGGCTATGTGACTTTTCTGACTACTATGTCCTTATATAAATACAGAATTTTTCATCTGTGAAACAAAGAAAGAGACTATCACATATCTGATACTTGAATTCTTATTCTAAAATATGACTAACACTTTTGTTTGAAGAATTTAGCCTTTAAAAAATTTATTAGCGCTCTCTCATAAAGTAGTAACATGCAAATAAAAAAAAAACAGTGAAATTAACCAGATCCAAGGGCTGCCATCCTGAATAGTTAGAGCAGGCATTCTGAAACTATGGGTTTATATGGATTTTACAATTCAAATATGCACACACATACATTCATACACACATGTGCACATACACATACACTTGTGTACATGTACAAGCAAACACACATACATGCATATACACATGCATGCATACACATGCACACACACATGCACACACATGCACATGTGCACACACATGCATATGCACACACATGTGTACATGCACACACATGCATATATGTATGAACATGCACACATGCACACACATACATATGCACACACATGCATGTACACACAGGTGCGCGCTCGCACACACACTCCACGACAACGATCAAACCAGAGAAGCAACTTTCTATCTTTTCCTGACCTGTGTTTGTTACCTGCAGCTCTTCCCCATCACCCAAACTCCTCACCTGTTCTCATGTCTTGCTGTGCTCACATATACATTCATTTCCCACAAAGAAGGGAGGCCATGTGTTTCTGTCTTTCTAAGAGTGTGTGACTTTGCTTAATATACATTCTAAGCTTTCCCATCTTCCTGAAGATTTTGTAATTTAATTTTTTAGAGCTGGATAGTATTCCACTGTATATTTTTACTCTCCATTTAAGTATTTGTTCATGTATATTATTTATTTATTTATTTCTTACCCATATATTTCATCTTCCATCAGATTTTCACAATCCGTCTGTCGATGGACAGTTAAGCTGACTCACTTTCCTTGCTACAGTGAACACAATGACGATACGCATGACTGATAAAACTGCCTGTTAGTCATACCCTTTTCCTAAAACATGACTGCAGTTTTTGTTCGAAGACTTTGGTCTTCCTACTGTGAATGTTTTCTTCCATTAGATCTTTCAATGTTTCTCTTTTCCTCTGAGATCTTGCAAGGTTTCATCTTCAATGTCAACTTCAGTGGATTTAGAGTCACCTAAGACACTTGCTTCTGGGCATCCTAGGAGGTTTAACTGAGGAGGGTAGATCCACGGAAAAATGGCTGGGTCCGGTCCATAGGCTGTGCTCCTGAACTGAGTAAAAAGGGGGAAGCCAGCTGAGCACCAGGCTATCATCACTGGTCACTGCTTCCTGGCTGCAGACGAATCTGAGCAGCTGCCTTCCCTGCAGCATGAACTGAATTCTGTGTTCCTTAAACTAAGAACCAAACTAATTCTTCCTCCCTTACATTGCTTTTGTCAGTTATTGTCCCAGTTACAGGAAAAATCATCAACCCTCAAGCCAGCAGCTGCTGTTTGCTACTTTGTAGCTTCTTTTTCCTACCCTTTATCTCTGCCCCATCTCCCCACCCCATTTCAGTAAATAATTTCCTTCTTGTTGTTTCTTCTTTGAGCACAACTAACAAACTGCAAACAACACCCCTGAATGACCAATGACTGCCCACAATGCCTATGAGGCTCTAGCATTTATTTACCCCCTGAAATGTTCCCAGAATTCCAAAGGTCACACAGCCACAGAAACTATCTGCAGCTGGCAAAACCACCATTCTCTTAGAGCACTAGGCAAATCACAGTCAGCTGCTGAGGACAGTCTGAAGTAGCCCCATATTCCCAAACCTGAGGTTAAAATAAAACCACATTCTTATATATGTCAGAGTTTTTAAGAAACCGAAATTCCAGAATTCACACTCACCCCCCCCCCCCTTTTGGGAACTCCTAATTCCAGAGTGAGTCCCTGTAGTGCCTGTCTGCTGTTCTTTTCTCTCTGGCATCACAACCTCCACCCTCACTGACCACCACATCCAGGAGACATTACCTCCCAGTGAGCTCAGGTTATCCTGCACACATAGCTGTCAGTGTTCTGTAACTAAGTTTCACTTCTGGCTGCCTCTAATGTGTCTTAACTCTCAGATTCAATAATCTAATTCATCTCCTGCCAGCATTTTCTCAGCTCTGCTGGGGTCCTTTGAATTCCGGGTTTCTTTACCGTATCATTTCCAACATTTCAGAGTTCTGGATTGCTTTCATCTCTGAGGCACAAAACTGATGTGACAGTTTCCCTTTACTTCCGGTAGCAAATCTGTTTGTTGATGAAGTCCTTCCTCTGCTCCTCTTCACTGTCTGTTTTTCACGGCTCACAGTCTCTGCGTCCTCCCTGACCGGGGGCGGCCTGGCAGCCGTGAACTCTCCCTGGGTCTCCATTATTTTAGCTGTTTCTGCAGAACTTTCACTTGAGTCTAAGACATAATTTCAAAGCCAGGGACAGACAGCTGAGGGCCAAGAAGTTGCATGGTGCTGAACTGTCTCAGCTGTTCATGGTTTCTCCTTGTAGGTGGGGAACAGCTGTTATAGACATTCAGGGTCACTCTTGGCCGCTCCCTTGATCTCTTGCCTATGGTGTCCGGGGGGTAACATGGAAAACCTAGATTTGGACAGCATAGCCAAGCCATGCCTTAAGGCCTGCGGGCTTCATAACAAGAAGGGGGCTCGCCTAAGTGGGTCTGTACCCTCTGCCTAGCCCAGCCTACCCTCCAGTGCCCAGCCACCCATCGTAGGCTATGTATGTGGTCAGTTCACATACACACACACACACACACACACACACACACACACACACACACACCAGCACACTCTCCCTCCACACAGCACAGTGCCCCCTGCTCAGGAAGCAGGGCTGTGAGTCAGCCTTCAATCTGGTTTCCTTGGCTTCGTCCCTCGCTGAAATTCCTCAAAATTGCTGGCATGTTGATGCTTCTCCCTCCTCTTTTTCCAACACTGAGCAGATTCTCCTATTTTTGTGCTACCTTGCAGGGTCCTTTCTGTCACTTGCAGAAGGGGGTAGCCTAGGTGGGAGGAGGACATCTGTGCTCAGCTTTCCTGTCTTCCATAGTTAAAGTGGCCTCTGGCTTTGCACCGTGGTGTACAGACAGATGAGAAGTCTTGAGTGATTCCTGTTCCGTGGCCCTCTTTTAATTTCTTGCTCTATGCTGGCCCCCAGCACATCATCTGGCTTTATAATTTCGCTTTTTGTTTTTGTTTTCCTGGGCATGTTTCCCTCTCCCTCTCCAATTCCAAGTTAGTGATTCTTTCCGCCAAACATGGCTGCCAGCTCTGCCAACCCGATCCATATCCCAGCCTCCAGCAATATTGATGGAGCTTCCCACATCCTCCCTGCCCTGCCAAGGTCACGACCTTCAAGTGGAAACAGCAGAAGCCGCTCCCTGCCTCCTGGTCCCCACTCATCCCTTTCAGGAGCTGTGTGTTTCACTAGAGAGCCATTCCGGATCCTTCTGGCATATCCCTGCCTTGCTCGTGAGTCAGCAGGCGGGCAGCAGGCGGCAGAGGGGTGGGGTGCGGAGGCACCCCAGGTTGGCTTGGCAGCCTGCCCCAGAACCCTGCACATCACACAATTTGCTGTACCCAGCCTGTGAACAGCTGCCTCTGGCCCTCTGTGGAGAGTCACCAAACTGCCACAGCTGTTCCTTCTGGGAACAGTGAAAAGATCTCTCCCACCAGAGGCTTCTGTGCATCCCTTTGGGGTTTCACGGGTGCAGGCTAGTTTGCTCCTGCAGAGACCACACCTCGTGGGTTTAGTTCAGTGGCATCACTGCCCCTGGCCCAGCAGTAACAGAACCTCAAGCTATCGTTATCCTCTCTTTGATAATATTTCCATAGAGACCACTGCCCCTCACACCCAGCACGAGTGAATGATCTTTGCCCCTGAGGTAAGCTGTGGAGGTGGTCTTTTTCAGAAGATAAAGGGGCTCCAGAGTGCCCTTGTTCACCCAGAGCAGCCAGGACAGAGCTGTGGGACCCCAGGTCTGTGTGGTCCCCCCACCCCCGCCTGCAGTGAGCCCAGAACCACAGGCTCAGGCAGGTTCTGCCAACCATGGCTCCTGTTTGCAAGTCCAGCTCCTGGCCCAGTAAAGGCTGTGAGAACACAGCCGCACTCGCTCCTTCGCATGTTGCTCACGCCTCTTTTGCAATGCAACAGCAGAACTTAGCCGGAAAAGAGCCCAGAAGGCCAGCAAAGCCTGAAATATTTACACGCAGGCCCCTTGCAGGAAAACATGGCTTTCCCTTACTGTTGTGGGCCATAGAAAGAAATCAGCCTCAAGTTAAGTCCTGGGTTTCAGTGTGTTCTAGCTGCCTAGACCTCTCTGTGTCTTACTATACTTACCCACACATTGCTCATAACCATGCCTGTTAGGTCTACACCAATGGCCAAAAGTGACTGAAGTCCTGGCATGAGTAAGGAACGAGGGGGTGGGGGAACTGGGGCACTGGGGGGGAACAGGAACCCCATGGTCATTTACTCTTTTCCCGTCCACCCTTGGTGTGCTGCCTTCTCCACTCTTCCATCTTGCTCTGGAGCACTCTGGCATTTGCACCCAAGCCCTCTATGAAGGTGACATAAGACTCCTCTTTAGCCTCCCCTTTGGGCACCAAGCACTCAGTGACACATCACAGGCAGCAGGTGTCCTCATTCAACGACACAAATGGCTCGCTGGTGCAGGCCATAGTTGAGAGACCTTCCAGGGTCACACAGCCTCCACAGACCCTCTCACTCCACACAGCCCAAGGCACATGGGTGGGTGCAGAAGCCGCAATACACTTACTATCCCCGCCTCTCAGATTTGCACCCCAGTTGGAAATTTCCACTTGGGCCTTGCAGAGTAGATACGATTCCCAATTCCAAGTGAAGCTGAGCTGTCTAAACTGCTGAGCTCAGCACTCGGGGCGGTGTCTACCCAAGACGCACACTCAGCACCTGCACGGGATGAGGCTGGCCCTAGGCACCATGCCAGGGGATAGACAGGTTGTCATTCCTAACCTTGAGGGAGCTGAGACAGCTCAGCTTCTCTGTCCAGGAGCAGTGGCGAGCCTGTGTTTGAAGGGACTTCTAGTTACAGGACCAAGAAGGTGGGGCTGGAGGTGGGGTGTCAGCAGGGAAGGGAATCAGAGGGCCAGAGCTGAGCCTGGGACTCCCAGAGAACATCATGGGAAGGAGCTGCTTACACGGGGCTGCTAGAGTGACCAGAGGCCAGGAACTCAGGTAGCCCATGCTGATGTGATGTTAAAAAAAAAAAAAAAAAAAAAAAAACTGTATGGTTTAAGACAAAATGTGAGCCCAGTCACCAGGCTGTCCTTTGGAGACCCGCACCTGCAAAATGTTCTACACTTTTTGTGCAGGAAACAGGGCATGTTGGGAGGAGTCAGAAGAAAGCCAAGTTCCTGGAAGTGTTTTGGGCAAGGCCTGGGGAACCAATTAGGTTAATGAGACCCCCAAGGAGCAGTATTGGTGAGAGTCAGGACCACCAGGTGCCCTTGAGGGCAACAGGAGGAGCGCAGCTGAACAGGGCTGGAACCCAGACAAGGAATGAGGAGCCAAACCCAAAGACCTTACTTTTTAACTCTTTCTCTTCCTTGCCCTCCAACACCTGCTGAGACCTCTCATTAGCCCTCCAGTGCCTGCTGAGACCCACCACTGGCCTTTTTACATCTGCCCGCATCCTGGACCTCTGGTACCTTCTGGGGTCCTTTCTGCCCTCTGCTTCCTGCTGGGCTCCCATTGGCTCTCTGACTCCTGCTGGGGCCACCCCTCAGCCCTTACACTCCTGGATTCCATTGTTGTTCCGGATGCCATTTGAGGCCCCCCATTAGCCTTAGCCTAACTGGGAGTCTCAGAACAAGTCAGATCAAGAGGTGCTACTCATTAAAGTCAAATTCCAGAAAGGGCGGGCCAGGGCAAGCTGGATACAGCCTGGTTAGTGTCCCAGGCATAGGGGCTACTGGTTTGTTCCCTCCCCACCACCCCGGAAGTCAAGCCAATCAGGCCAGACCAGCCACTGGGTATCCTGCCTTGGAGAAGGGATATGATGATGTCATATGAGGTTCACCATTTTAGTCACAGGTGAATAGTAGCAGAGCAGGGAATGAGAGCTTTCCTATAGAAGGTTCTAGACAGATGTTCGCGGTAGTGCCACGGAAAGGTGGAGTTTAAACTGGAAAGCCAGTCTGGGGTGTCAGTCAATTTGTTAGAATGGGCGGGGGCACAAGGATCCCTCCAGGGTCACTCAAACTTATGGACCTGACTTAGAGAGAAGAGGACAGGGCCTTAGCACAGAGTTAAAAGGTGGAGAAGAAGCTGCCACCGGAGGAACCCGGACATCAGACAGAGGAGTAGATGCCACAGGTGGAGTTGAGGATCTCCCTTGGAAGTCACCTCCCTGTTCCCACATTGACCCTGTGTTCTCCCTCTCAGCCTTCGTCTTTAGCATCCAGGTATAAATGAGTGTGATGCTCCTGGCGTGCCCCTCCCGTCCTGTGATCACTCTCCTGGGCTTCCTCCCGCCCTCCACACACCGGATCTGGCTCTGCCCAGGATCCGAGGGCTTGTGTAAAAAGGAACAAGGACCCACCCTGCGAGAGTCAGCTGTTTACAAACCAAGTCCAAGTCTCCTGGTCCCCAGCCACCTTCAAGGAGCCCTGAAGTACAACCCACTTTTGCCCACTCTCCCAGCCATGTTCTTATTCTCCATAATAGAGACCAGACAGACAGGGACAGACAGGCTGTCATGATGGAGAGAAAAAGCAGTTTCTTTTCAGGCAGCCCAGCTTAGGGTGTGAGTGACGTACAGCTGCGTCTGCTCTCCCACAAGGCACACCAGACCTAACACGTCTGCGTGGAGCGCTGTCCTCTGGAGAGCACATGACCATTGTCCTCTTGAACTCTCAGAACGTGTGATTAACCACATGACACCTGCACAAAGTGGGCCCATCTCTGTCTCACCGTGTGGGGGAGGGTGCATAAGGTCCCACACCGTCCGTGAGGACGCATAAGCGGTCAGTGGCTGCTGGAGTGAGACATTTCCTTCAGAGGAGCTTGTGTGCCACTCAGCTTCCCGTAAACTCTGACTAAAAGTCACTGTGAGGCCGGAGACATGGCTTAGTGGGTACACACTCTTAGAGTGGCAGCACTGGGGTGTGGAGACAGGAGGCTCTCCGGCCAGCCAATCTAGCCTGTCGGTGCACTCTGGTTCACTGAGGGAATCGGCAAAAAAGGAGAGTGCCTGAGAAAAGCGTCTGGTGTTATTTATATGAATGCACACAGAGACATACTTGAGAACGAACGTGTGCACACATGCACACACACGCGCGCACACACACACACACACACACACACACACACACACATAAAACTCTAAATACATAAACAAGATTCTTGACCCACCAGGCTCAATTCCAGTGGGACTGTTTCTTTGGTCTTCATTGCTGTCCTCTCTAGGGTAAGCCGATATTTATTCATTATCCAGAAAAAGGTCACACTGTGCACTAGGGCCCTCTAGAAGAGCAGACCCTATAGGGTGTTTATATCACACAGAGGTTATTAGACTGGCCTACACCATGCATGCCGGGTCGTCGAGCAATGGCTGTCTGCATGCTAAGAGGCTGAGAACTTGTTAGATGCTCACTCGGTCCACAGGCTGAATGCCTCAGCAATCACAGTGCAGGCCTGGAGGGTGACTGCAGAGCTGCTGTCTTCAGTCCACACAGGAAGGCTGAAGAAGCCGAGTCTGGATGTCTTTGAAGAATGGCAGCGGCGGCAGCGGCAGCAGCGCAGCAGATGCACAGGTCAGCAAGGACCAAAGGCGTACAGACTAAGCAGCACTGCCTTTCCTCTGGCCCCCTTTACACCTGGGCGCCCATGGGAAAGGCTCTGTCCACTGCGGAGAGATGGACAGATGTCTTCCCATCTCAGTGAATCCTCCAAGGAAGCTCACAAAGCCACACAGATCCGACCATGTTCACAACCAGGTGAACCACCACCTACTGCATCTTCCCTTATACCTGTCCCTAAGTTTCTTCATGTAGGTTCAACTCCAGCTACACAGTATAAAGCACTAACTGACCTGGAAGTACGTTGGTGTGTTCCCATAGGAACACCTTTCTGCCACAGGAAGTACTTCTACAAGAATTTAAGTGGATGTGCCAAATCTTAAAATGGGGTATGAGGGTGGGAGAAGAAGGGTGTCAGGGACAAACAAAAAAAAATTACCCTCACGGTTACCCAGAATTGCTTCAGTGACTTTAACATTCAAAAAGAACAGTGGGTGGGGTAAGCATAGTGTTAAAAAAAAACATAGACATTGGTAGGGAAAAGGAAGCCTCGTATTTAGCGTCCAGCTTCTGCTTGCATACCTGAGATGACGGGGAGCTCACTACCACCTTCATTGTCGATAAAAAGTTTTCTTCTTTGTCATCTTCATCTTCTATGTCATTATCCTCATCTCCTGCCCCTGCTTCTTCCCCCTTCTGGCTTTGGGCTTTCCTGACCCTTCTAACTGTTGGCTCACTGGCTGCTGCAGGTGTCCAGACCAGGCATCCCCTCTTTTCTGTGACAGCTCTTCCATCTCGAAGCCACCCATCTTTTCCTGCCTCGATCTTCTCTGTGCTAATTTTCTAATTAGTTTAAATTAATGGTAGTTCCTGGGGAGCCGAAGCCCCACTAAAAAGTGACCTGAATTATTCAAACATTGGGACGTTTTAAAACCTATTTAGCCTAATTAGCATCTTAACTCTGTCGGCCCCCAGCGTTGAAGGAGCCGTATCTGAGCACGTTCCGTGTGCTAATGGATTTCTCTTGAATGAACTGTTTAATCAAGTGAAGACACATTTCATGAATGAATAGAAGTAAATCTATAATTATACGTTTTAGTCAGGTAAGTGGAGTGGCATTTCTGCACAAGCCGTCGATATATATAGTGGTACATTTGAATGACAAAGTAGGTTACCTCGGCTTCTGTAGGAGAGCTGGAAACTCGCTGTGCTCTGAGTTCATCTCTAATGTTCCGGCTTAAAAGTGCAGGTGCCTCTGTCTCCATCTTCACCTGGAATGCTGTCTTTCTGGGTGGGTCCTCCGCTGGGGTAGTGGTTTCCATGAAAACAGTGTCCTGGAAACGGAAGCCATCAATGCCTTGGGGTCTTGGGCAGTCCCGTGGCCTCCTGCCCATTGGCTGCCATCTTCCCAGGCTCTAAACCTGGCCTGCTTCAGATGTGTTTCAAGACACAATGTATCAATGAGATAAAGAGGGCAGGAGAGGGTGAGAGAGGGCAGGAGCGCAGGAGAGGAGCTCTATCGAGAAAAAATGGGCGTGTGGATTTGGAGAAGGGTGGAGCCTTGGTCTTCAGCTGAGAGCGTCAGCCCCAAACTCAGACTGCAGTGACTTCAGCAGTTCCCCAGACTCACCTGGAAAACTGTCATCCCCGAGGCTTGGCAGTATTTCTAGTGACAGACCAAGGCGGTCTTATGCACTCATGGGCCAGGGCTAGCATTCAGCCACACCCTGGTTCCTCATCTCTGGAGAAGAGGGAGATGGGATGGGCTTGTTGTTTGAAGCTGCTAGGATGGAGAACAGCAATGGAGGACAAATCCTCAACGCCTCTGTAACTAGTGGCTTCAGGCAGCCTCCCATTCTCTCCTGGTCCTTGCTTTGGAACCTCTCACCTGGATAGTAGTACCATGAGGGTCTGCATTGGTCTATAATGCTCACCACATGGGTCTAAGCTTGATAACATGATAGTTTTCCAGAGGTAATTTTCATGACCGGATTGCATGGTTCTTGTGAGTGTGCTGTAAGTGTGCCCCCTGTCCTGTAAGTGTGCCCCCTGTCCTGTAAGTGTGCCCCCTGTCCTGTAAGTGTGCCCCCTGTCCTGTAAGTGTGCCCCCTGTCCTGTAAGTGTGCCCCCTGTCCTGTAAGTGTGCCCCCCATCCTATAAGTGTGCCTGGTAGGAATTTTCAACCTTACCAACATGCAAGCACAATTCCCATTCAGTAGAAACGGACTGCGATTTGTTTGTGTCGTTGTTGGTTTGGTTTTGTCTGGCTAATTTATTTCTGGTGATCTTTGGTAGAATACTCTCTCACTGTGCAGGAAGCAGCAACCTCATGATCCCAGGCACAGCTGAGCCTCTGGTGTCTTTGGCCTTTGAAGCATGCGCTACGTCCCTTCATGGTTTTCCACTTTCTCAGTTTTGAACTCACCCACCCCATCACACATCAATCGGCTCCGTTTTATCTTCCTGGGAATGAAGGGCCCTTACTTTCCCAGAAGAACATGTTCTTGCTTTTATTAAACAGAAGTGAAAAGGATCCTAGATTCTGAGACTCCCAGGCTATAGCAAACAGCTCAGAGTCTGGTCTGTTCCCCGGGAGAACCTGCGGGTTCAGGGTAAACCTGGGCATCTGGGAGACTAAGCAGTCACTCTTCCACATTCTTTCCTGACTTTGTTTCTTTGAAAACGCTCTTTACTGTTGCTTTTCTTCCTTTGCCATCCCTAAAAGTCCGTCGGAATAAATACCCGAGCTGAAAGCAAAGACGCAATGGGGACCAATGGCTGGCAGTGCTAGCCGACAGTGTACCAGTTCTGAAGTGCCAGGCTGGAGTGTGGGAAGATCACCAGACTGGGCATCTCCCCTTACTTGCTCATAGGTGAAATGGGGATCAGGATGAGACCAGCTTTAGGGTGGATTTGTTTATTTGCCAAACAAAACATAACCCAGGCTTTCACACCTCCTCTGACACACTCACAGGTGCCCCAATCATTGAATTCTTTCTCACTTTCAGGCGAGGCCCAGAACTCCATAGCACACAAAGGCATCCCACAGCCCCAGGCTGAGTCTGGAACCCAGTCTGTGAGCTGTTTGCACACTGCTACCAGTTTCAGGTGAGAAGAAAGAGATTCGAGAGAAGCAGGGTCACTTCTCCAATTGTGGGTGACACACAGAGCTGGGCCTTGACTGTGCCTGCCCCTTGGTAAGCACACTGATTTGCATTACCAGGCAGCGGGTACCCCCACCCCCCAGTACAGGCTCCCCAGCCCCCCATACAGGCTCCCCAGCCCCCCGTACAGGCTCCACTGAGATGAAGCTTGTGGCTGGAAACAAAGACATCACAGGGAGCAGAGAGAAAGAACTGGACATGGTAGAAGCTATAACTTCTCCAAGTAAGGCTCTGTGTTCTAAAAGGCGCCGTAACCTCGCCCAAACAGCACCACTGACTAGGCGTTCAAATACCAGAGCCTTTAGGACACATTTCTCATGAAAACCACACACATGGTTTCAGTCCCTAGTGCCTCCAACAAAACAAGATGCAAACAATAACACCGGACAGTGGGGTGCTTCTCCCTGTTACAAAACGTCTCTCAGGAAGCATCCCAGCGTCCTGAAAACTACAGAACAAAATACACACCAGGGCCATCAGACAGAGCTCGGAACTGTCTCACCTCTCCCTCAAGGGACAGTGCAGGTTCGCTCTGGTCCTTTAGATCCCCTTCCTCAGTGGTGGCTTCCTGGCCAGTGACAGGCAGAGCCAGATTGTTCCAAAAGAGGTTGATGTAGGTTTCAGATGGCTCTTCTGACTGTTGGCATAAGAAAGTTTATTTTTATTGAGGTTACATCTTCCCACCTTGGCCATTTGTAAATACCCAGCATTGACAAGGAAGTCATGAATTACATAACTGCGTGTTACACGTCTTCTGAACCCTTGCACCATCATAAACAGGCTCCGAGCCTGTTAAGCATCAAATCCTATTCTTTGCGCCTGCCCCGCCTCACCCCGTGACAGCCTGCCCCGTCATACCGCTCACACCCCCCATGAACATCCCATCTGTCTGTTTGCCTGTTCCAGGTTCCATGTGTAACTGTGGTTCTGTATCCACCTTCCTTTAGATTAACCCATATTGTAATACATGAAGAATCCCAGTTGTTTTTAAAGCTGAGTAGCATGGCACCCTGGGTGTGTACACTATGTGTATGTATGTGTGTGTGTGTGTATGTGTATATATGTATGTATATATATATATATATATATATATATATACACACACACATATATGTATACACACACACACACACACACACACACACACACACACACACACACACACACGTGGGTTGCTTCCACCTTTTGCTATTGTGAAGAATGCCCTGTGAATATACGGAGGTTACAGCTGAAAGGTGCAGTGTCCACCATGGGCTCATGGATTTGCCTACTTGGTGCCCCATCCATAGTTCCATGCCCTGTGAATATACGGAGGTTACAGCTGAAAGGTGCAGTGTCCACCATGGGCTCATGGATTTGCCTACTTGGTGCCCCATCCATAGTTCCATTTTAATGGGAACCTTTGGGAGATAGAGCCTAGCTGAAGGAAATGGGTTACTGGGGGGCAAGCCTAGAGAGTTGAAACCTGGCCCCAGTTCTGGCCTGAGCTCTCTCTGCTTCCTGGTCTGCGCCCTTCACACACTGCTGCCATGAACTTGTCCATCATTTTCGGCCATGGTGGACTGTACCCTCTTAGACTGTAAGCCAAGACAAAGCCTCAGCCACAGAGATGACTCGGTAAGAGGGCATGCTCCACCTCCAGAAGACCTGGGTTCTCAGGACCCACGCTGGGCAGCTCACAAGCATCTGTAACTCCAGCTCCAGGGTATCTCTATGGGCAGCACACACACACATGCACACACATAAATAAATACACACACATGCACAAACACATACACACAAAATAGATACATGATAGATGGATAGATGGATGAATAGATAGATAGATAGATAGATAGATAGATAGATAGATAGATAGATAGTAGATAGATGATTGATAATAAATAGATAGATAGATGATTGATAATAGATAGATAGTAGATAGATAGATGATAGATAGATATTAGATGATAGATATATAGATAATAGATAGTAGATAGATAGATGATAGATAGTAGATAGATAGATGATAGATAGATATTAGATGATAGATATATAGATAATAGATAGTAGATAGATAGATAGATGATAGATAGTAAATAGATAGATAGATAGATAGAAGTGGCAAACATAAAAGCTAAAACCCTCCCTCCTTTAAGTTGCTCTGTCAGACACTTGGCTAAGAAAAGCAGCCGATACTAGGAGTGTATGAGACAAGTCCATGCTGTCATTTTTGTTATTTTTCCCAGGCATGAGATTGCTGGAACAGATGGGAATAGAGGTTTGCTTTTTGGTTCCAAGACTCTTGAACCACTGTACATCCGAGGTGGTTCCCAAGGGCCCCAGGAGGTTCCCACCCTCCCAAATTCCTGTTCCTGCCTGCTTCCGATAATGACTATCTCAGTTGTGTGAGCACCTGTGCTTTTCAAGATCTCCTCCTCTCAGGCTCTAAGAGGGGAAGGTCACAAACAAGTCAGAAATAGCAGGACCCAGAAGTGGGGTCTAGCCTCTCACCTGTTCCTTCTTTCAAAAAATTAATTTATTTTTATTTAATGTGCACTGGTGTTTGAAGGTGTTAGATCCCCTGGATATAAAATTGCAGACAGTTGTGAGCCACCATGTGATTGCTGGAATTGAACTCAGGACCTCTAGAAGAGCAGTCAGTGCTCTTAACCACTGAGCCATCTCTCCAGCCCCTCACCTATTCCTTCTTAACAGCCCCATAGCATGGGCTCCGTTGCTGCCTGTTCAGGACGCCTAGTTGTGAGTTCCAGCCAGATACACTCTTTGGGTTTGTTCTGTTTAATCCAAACTTTAAACAAAAATCAACACCAGAAACTAGGAGGGATTTTTATATTGTAGAAACCTGAAATTTTTATTTCTTCTCCCAAAGTGTTGAGGGCCCACTTTCAGCATGACAATGGACCAGCAGTGGTTGTCCTTACAAGGCTCTGTGGTCTCTAGGGTGTCACAGTACCCCAGAAATTCCTGATGTCTGCCTATGGGGACATGGCAGTCAGCAGCCCTCTGCTGAGTAGGTACATGCATGACACATAGGTTCGAACTTCACCGTTTCCAGATCACTCTGCTCTGTTCTGTTCCCCTGGAAGTCTTGGCTACACCTTCAGTACAGCGGAAAGTCACAGCAGAGTTTATACTGCAAAACATAAACAAGCAATCATTAGCCAGCCTGACCTGGGCCAGGCAAGATGGAGGGGCTGGACAGCCCATCTCTTCGTCTTGCCTCTTGTTGGAATTCCAGGTCAGGCTGAGCAGTCCCAGCCTTCTATGGCCTCATGTCAAAGTGTCACAAGTAGGGCGGGGCTTCCTGCTGTCTCAGTGTAGTGCTCTCTTCGGACTCTCGTGATTAGGAGAAAATGGCTCCTCAACTCGTCTCTCCTGGCAACAGCTCACCCAAGTTTGTCTCTGCCCACAGGTGAGGAACGACCTGACTGGGGTTCTGTACGGGGAAGACATTGAGATCTCAGACACTGAGAGCTTCTCCAACGATCCCTGCACCAGCGTCAAAAAGCTCAAGGTAGGTGCAGCCTGTCAGTAGACTCTCTCTTAGCAAGGGCTGGGAGCCAGGAGCGCTCAGGCCCATCAAAAAAATTTCTGTTAGGGCTGAAAGCCTAACCCTGATGCCACCCAGCACCAGTCACTCTAGGAACAGAGGGAGACACCTTGAGGTTCCCCTCTTGTAAATGTCTTCCTCTCACTGTCTACTGCAAACCCCTGGCCCCTCTCCTGGGCTCCTAGAGAGCCCCAACCCTGACCTCAGCTTTGTCACAGCATGGCCAGGGAAAAGGTCCACTCTCAAGGGAAGCAAGGGATCTAGGGCAAAAGGAGGGAGAAGTGACTCATGGCACAGGGGGAGGGTGTAGACCTGACTCTAAGGAAGAGAGCACCAAATAGAGGCCAAGCAGAAACTCAGGCTGTAGGGAAGGAGGGCTGCAGGAAGGGTGGGCTGCAGATCCAGGGGTGGCCAGCATGTTCTGCTGTGGGAGCGTCAGAGTTGCACAGAGCATGTGGTACTGGGAAGAAGGCTGGAAACTGTTGGGAACTGGAGTTCTGGGTCAGTTCCCAAAAGCCAAGCCCTCGGCTAAGCAGTTCCTTCTTCTCCCAAAGGCGGAGGGAGGGAGCTGTCCCCTAGAGCTGTAGACTCCTCTCTTCCCTTCCTTTCCCTTCCCTCCCCTCCCCTCTTTTCCCCTCCTTCTCTTCCCTCCCCTCCTCTACCCTCCCCTCCCCTCCCTTCTCTTCTCCTCCCCTTCCCTTCCCTCAGAACCATGGGTTAGGTTGTTGACATGGCAACTGTCTTTTCTGACTCAAGTAGACCCAAAGTTCCCCTTGACACAGAGGGTGGCAGTTATGAACCATTGGTTTTAAGATTTCTCAATTTGCTGATGGAGATCCAGAGCCCCCAAAGACACATCTCTTGTTTCCTCCCAAGTAGACAGAACCTGTGGGTGACATTTTGCCCTAGAAGTCTCTATGGATAAGAAATAGCACCTAGGGACAACCCAGGTGGTCACAGCGGAAGCTTTCCTGCCATGTTATCAGGGGCTGTGCTGTTGCAGGGTCTAGATGGTCCCTGTGGAGCCTGGAGGCTTATGGGAAAGGGGGCCCATGCTGAGCCAATCTTGTCACTGCCACATGCCGAGTGTCTCCCCAGAGCCGACTCTAGAAATAACTTCTGGCCTCCAAGGCCCAGCTGAGTTCTGAGGGCTTTGGAGTTGAAAGGCAGCGTGTGTGGAGCTGAAGGATCGAGATCAGGAGTGGAACAGGACGTTCTGCTCATCGACCAAGCTGACTGGAAAGGTCGGCAAAAGAACAAACACCCAGACCCTTCAGCCTCCAGCTCCGAGCTGCTCACCAACTGACCCAGGGCTGGACCCTTCGCCCATCCTTCTCCCATTTCAACTTCCCAAAGTCCTCTGGCAGGGAGGTTTTCTAGATCTATTCCGGGGACTGGGGGTCATTGTGGCTGGGTAACCCCTCAAGACCTTCATGGGGAGTAGAGCGCAGGAATTTCACCTGGGGACTGACGGTGCCTCTGCCCGGTGGCCCCCAGCTCCCTGTGTTGCCAAGGTTTTGGGGAAAGATCCTAGCACCTCACAGCCAGAGCCAGGGTAGGGCAGGAGCCAATGCTCTTCCTCCAGACCAGCTCCGTCTCATGGATCCATGCCTGTGTTTGTTTCCAGGGGCTGGTTTTCTTTGCTACAGCAGGGTGTGGCCTAGCAGCTCTGTGTGCTCCCTGGTCTGGTTCTAGGTGTTGAGGTGTGGGCAGAGGTTGGGGTGTGAGCAGAGGCTAGGGTGTGAGTGAAGGTTGGGGTATAAGCAGAGGTTGGGGTGTGGGCAGAGGTTGGGGTGTGGGTAGAGATTGGGGTGTAAATGGAGGTTGGAGTGTGGGCAGACTTTGGGGAGTCAGTGGAGGTTGGGGTGCGGGCAGAGGTTGGGGTGTAAATGGAGGTTGGAGTGTGGGCAGACTTTGGGGAGTCAGTGGAGGTTGGGGTGCGGGCAGAGGTTGGGGTATGAGTGGAGGTTGGGGTGTGGGCAGAGGTTGGGGAGTGAGTGGAGGTTGGGGTGTGGGTAGAGGTTGGGGTGTGAGTAGAGGTTGGGGTGTGAGTAGAGGTTGAGGTGTAAGCAGAGGTTGGGTGTGGGCAGAAGTTGGGGTGCGAATAAAGGTTGGGGTGCAGGCAGAGGTTGGGCTGTGAGCAAAAGTTGGGGTGCGAGTGAAGGTTGGGGTATAAGCAGAGGTTGGGGTGTGGGCAAAAGTTGGGGTGTGAGTGGAGGTTGGGGTGTAAGCAGAGGTTGGGGTATGGTCAAAAGTTGGGGTGTGAGTGGAGGTTGGAGTGTAAGCATAGGTTGGGGTGTGGGCAGAGGTTGGGGTATGAGTGGAGGTTGGGGTGTGGGCAGAGGTTGGGGTGTGAGCAAAAGTTGGGGTGTGAGTGGAGGTTGGGGTGTAAGCAGAGGTTGGGGTGTGGGCAAAAGTTGGGGTGTGAGTGGAAGTTGGGGTGTGGGCAGAAGTTGGGGTGTGAGTGGAGGTTGGGGTGTGGGCAGAGGTTGGGGTGTGGGCAGAGGTTGGGGTGTGAGTAGAGGTTGGGGTGTGAGTAGAGGTTGAGGTATAAGCAGAGGTTGGGTGTGGGCAGAAGTTAGGGTGTAAGTAGAGGTTGGGGTGCAGGCAGAGGTTGGGCTGTGAGCAAAAGTTTGGGTGCGAGTGGAGGTTGGGGTGTAAGCAGAGGTTGGGGTGTGGGCAAAAGTTGGGGTGTGAGTGGAGGTTGGAGTGTAAGCATAGGTTGGGGTGTGGGCAGAGGTTGGGGTATGAGTGGAGGTTGGGGTATGGGCAGAGGTTGGGGTGTGAGCAAAAGTTGGGGTGTGAGTGGAGGTTGGGGTGTGGGTAGAGGTTGGGGTGTGAGTAGAGGTTGGAGTGTAAGTAGAGGTTGGGGTGTGGGCAGAAGTTGGGGTGCGAGTAAAGGTTGGGGTGCAGGCAGAGGTTGGGTTGTGGGCAAAAGTTGGGGTGCGAGTGGAGGTTAGGGTGTAAGCAGAGGTTGGGGTGTGGGCAGAGGTTGGGGTGTGAATGGAGGTTGGGGTGTGGGCAAAAGTTGGGGTGTGAGTGGAGGTTGGGTGTGGGCAAAGGTTGGGGTGTGAATGGAGGTTGGGTGTGGGCAAAGATTGGGGTGTGAGTGGAGGTTGGGGTGCGGGTAGAGGTTGGGGTGCAGGCCGAGGTTGGGGTATGAGTGGAGGTTGGGGTGTGGGCAGAGGATAGGGTGCAGGCAGAGGTTGGGGTGTGAGTGGAGGTTGGGGTGCAGGCCGAGGTTGGGGTATGAGTGGAGGTTGGGGTGCAGGCAGAGGTTAGGGTGTGAGTGGAGGTTGAGGTGTGGGCAGAGGTTAGGGTGCAGGCCGAGGTTGGGGTGTGAGTGGAGGTTGGGGTGTGAGTGGAGGTTGGGGTGTGAGTGGAGGTTGGGGTGTGAGTGGAGGTTGGGGTGTGAGTGGAGGTTGGGGTGTGAGTGGAGGTTGGGGTGCAGGCAGAGGTTAGGGTGTGAGTGGAGGTTGAGGTGTGGGCAGAGGTTAGGGTGCAGGCCGAGGTTGGGGTGTGGGTGGCACCATACATTCTCCCAGCCTGCCTTTCAGACTCTGGTGTCCACAGTCATGGGAGCTACTGACCTGTGGCTCCGTGGTTCTCACCCCATCTCTGCTGTCACCCCTCCCTTCGTCACACTGTCCCCTCATCAGGACACCCCTTATGCTAAGCAGAGTAAGTCCCTTCCGCTGTAGCCCAATCGTGGTTTAAAACATCCTCTGCTACTGTTTTCACACGAGGTCCCGGAATGCTGGGGTTAGACTCTCAACACATTTTTGGGAGGGGACACAATCCGCTGCGTTAGACAGACTATCCATCTCCTTATTCAAGTGCCCTCGAGCTTCCAGAAGTTTCTCCTCACCTAGAACCAAACTCAATTCTTGAACAAGCTGCACATGGGTGTGTAGACAGCTAAGGCAACCGAGGAAACGCAGATAAAACAGGACCAAGGACAGGCAGGAAGTTCTGCAGGGGCGGGGAGAAGGGCGAGCCCCTGCTTCAGTGTGGCTAAGTGAAACCAGAGAGGACAGAGGACAGGGAAGGAGCTGTGTATCTGATAACAGGACAGGCATCTGCAGCAGAGGGCAGAGCCAGAGCCAAGAGGGGAAAAAAATCAATGACGTGGGGGACACACCTGAGACGCTCTTCCAGAATTCGGAGGAAATGGCTGCGCGATCAATCCTGTGAGATAGAAGATGACGGTGTGAGGCTGGAGAGGAGGGATAAGAGAATGCCAGGACGCTCCAGGGTGAACCAAAATAGATGCCCCAGGAGCAGCAGCTCACAGAGCAGCCAGATTCTGCATTCTAGAACATTCTGCAGTAAGAGAACAGTGACAACTGAGGAAAGGGGACCTGGGAAGGTGGCTTGGTTGGTAAAATACAAGCACAAAACCAGAGGTCCAGACCCAGAAACCCATACAAAAATCCAGGCATGGTGGCAGGGCACCTGTGATCCCAGGGCTGGGGCGGGAAAGCTGGTGGATCTCCGGGGCTCTGGACAGATGGGCTAGCTCCAGGTTCTGTGAAAACTCTTAGAAGGAATGACACCTGAAATTAACCCCTGGCTTCAACACACATGTACGCATATGTGAATACTCACCCACACACAAACATGAACCCATCCAAACACACACCATAGGAAACAAACCTGGATCACAGAAAATTGCCAATATTTGGCCACCGTTGAGCTATCAAATGCAGTTAGCACAGAAATGTGAAGCTGTATGCACTGGCTAGCTAGTCTGTGTCCTAACCACTTTGGTATGGGAAAGAACACCTAGACACATTTTAACAGATGTTTTAATGTACAGACTTGAAGGATAGATCTCACAAATATCTAGGCAGAGCTATGGGGCTGTGGTGAGATGGGGTTTGCAAACCCAGGCTGCTCTCCAGTTTCTGTGTACCATGAAACTCTGGGGTTATTTGGAGCAACTAAGACAAGCATGTGTGAGGCTCATGTGATGTACCAGCAGGGAGCCCCTCTAGACGGTGATCCTGAGAGCTGGAAACAGTGGTGCAGTTTATAGCCAAGGTCAGGATAGAAACAAGCAAGGGGGGACCACAGAATCAGAAGAGAGAGAAGTCTAAAGGGTTGTTGTAGACGGGAAGGAGCATTTGACTTTCCACAGAATGCAGAAACAGGTATCACAGTAACGGAGACATGAAATCCAAAGTTCACCCTCAAAGCCTGAGAAATGGGGAACTTAAAAAGCAGACACCAAACTCTTGGTCTCTGTAAGACAAGAGACCCAAAAGAGGCCTGTCCACAGCCAAGCCTGACAAGGGGAGACTGAGGTGAGCTGAGAGTCAGAACCCTACAGGCATGAGACCAGGAACTCCTCTCTACCGCCACCTAGAATCTAAAATTGTAGCTAGAGGAACCTGAGATAAACCTGGGCTGAAGGAAAAACGTGGTGGAATGTGGAACCCAAAGCTGCCAGAACATAAAAGATGGCAGCAAGAAAAATCTGGTCCATGTGTCCAAACAGAAAACAATCTTTAACACAGAATGTTCCAAATAGGCCATTGCAGACAAATACTGACCAGAAATCCAAATGGGGTCAACTTCAAGATGAAATGTCAGATTGCAGTTTTTGTGTTTGTTTCTGTTGTTGTGTGGGTGTGGTTTTTGTTTGTTGTTGTTGTTGTTTTGTGTGTGAGAGTGTTTTTTTTTTTTTTTTTTGTTTGTTTTCTTTTGTTTGAGATAGGATCTGTGTGGCCCATTCTGCCTCAGCCTCTCGAGGTCCTGTAAGGAGCACAGCACAGCATTTTGAATAAGTGTCAAAGGCTGGGCAGAGTCCTGCCAAAGGGGATCAAGAAATAGTCAGTGAATAATCAGGTCTGCTACACACGAGAGGACAATGCTATACTATGACCAAGCTGGATTGTCCCTGCTCCAATTGGCAGCTTGGTGAACTAGAGAGCGGGCCTCAGGACTCCGAGGGGACAGGTAGGAACACAGAGCAGGAAGCTCCTCGCTAGCTCTCCTTTTCCAGTTACAGGCGTTGCTGGCATTTGCAGCTCAATGCTTGTCCAGCACACTCTCCTCTCTCTGTAGTCTCCCCGTGTGCAAATCTCTTCTTCATCACAAACAGAAGCTCAGTGCAGGTCTTGACTCCAGCAGTCCCGCACTTCCTTCCTTAGCTCCCTGCCTCAGTGTCTCCTCTGACGGTCCTCACAGGCAGAACACTCCTGAAACAGAAGAACTGATGCCTGGTGTCATATTGGAAACCCAAGGAACTGATGAGAAGCAAGAAATGAACCATGACATGTCCCATACTGAAATAGTCATGCGAGTTTCTATAAAGCCATTAAAAGCCAGGAGACTGTGAGCTCCAGGTGGTCCCTAGGCCCACAGAGCAACCACTGTGCCGTCATCTGTGGAAGGGACAGCCCTGCGTCTGCACCACTCTGGAAAAGCAGGGCTAACTGTAAGCTGGTTTCCTGCCCTCTGACCTCAGCTCATGTTTCTGCTCCAACACCCACGGAGGACATGGCCCAGCACTTGATTTGTGCTTAGATTTATTCATTCTTTTAATCCTCATAGTTACTATACAGGAGCAGCCAGAAAATAATTGCCAATGGGCCAAAGCTGGCCCTCGTCCTATTTTATAAATAAAGTTTTATTGTAACACATTCATCTAGAACACTGCTTTTGGCGGATTTTGTGCTCCAGTGGCAGAACAGAGTAATTGCCACAGAGAATAATTGCCCACAAAACTTGGACTATTTACTACCCGGCCCTCTATAGGAAGTATTTTTATTCCCAAATACTCATTGAGAAAAGGGAGCTCAAGGAACTTAACACATGCCAGAGGCCACATGCAGCATCCTAATGGATGTGCAGCATGGAGGTGAGGTTGCAGGAGGGCATGTAGCCACAGTCTGGTCCTGGCTTCATACCCATCTGGCCCTTGGTAGCTAGTGAATTCTTCCATAGCCTTCAGACATTCTGGATAATGCTGATATGCCAAGAGTAAATGGCAACCTTTCCCTTATGAGCCTTCTCATCAATAAATCAGGAAGGAGATGTCTCTGCAGCTTACACCCATGGACAGAGCAGAGGAGGGGGTACATGGGAGTCAGCAAGACCCAGGCTTTGGCAGAAGTCCCCAATATTCACTTTTAAATATCTATGGGCTCTAGCAATGCATCATGGGAAACATGCAACCCAAGATAGCTATGAATGGGGTCCGACACAAAACTGCAAACTTTTTAGAACGTTGTGAGATGTTTCTGCAGTATCTGCTCGTAACTAGGTTGTGCAGTTCTTAAGTTTAAACACTGTAGATGACATCATCGAATCTCGCTGTCAGAAGACTTGGTACCCCTGCTGGAACCAGGTCTCCGGCTCTAAAACGAGGAACCTATTTTTGAATGAGTCATAAAAATAGCCCAATACTGGTAAGCATTCCTGCGGCTGAGAGAGCACAGTGGAGAGCAAGCACGGGGCCCACCAGAGGGAGGGGACAGTAGAGTCAGGCTCAGGTGGGGACTCACAGGTCAGAGGGAGGAACGTTCATTTCCTATGGCTGATGAGACGAGGTTACATATGTTGAAATCACACTGATGTGCCATTTTGGCATTGAGGCCAGAAGTCAAGTGCATGTCTTGGCAGTTGAAGATGGCATCGTCAGGGCTGATTCCTCCTGGAGCTTAGAGGCGAGGGCATTGTTTCTGTGCTCTGACTAGTGGTCTCCACCTCTGGCTTCAGAGCCACTTGTCACTCAGCCTACCTCTCTATCAGCCCCACCCAGATCATCCAGTTTCAGATAAGCTACTCCTGAAGCTTGAGTCTCATTCCACGAGGTATTACATCCCCACGGACTCAGGGACCAGGATGTGGACGTCAGTCGGAGGTTCTACTCTACAGAAGACAGCCCAAAGATGAACCCTCCCAGCCTTTGCCCCCATGGGAGAGCCCTAGACAGAATTGGTTTCTCCTTTCCCTAACTGGCCTGGAAGGTCTCAGTAGAGACTGTCCTCCTTTTCCTGAATCAACTGCCCCCACATCTGTACAGGCAGGAAGCCCAGGCCAACCTATGGAAATAGCTTTTCCCGGGCCCTGAGGGGTGCACAACCAAAGAGCAACCATGGTGTATTGACCCCGAGGCCAGTTTTGCTCTGAGACATGGAAAAGGAAGAGGAATATTTTCATGTGAAGCCAGATATATTATTGGAAAGCTAAATATACATGAATTAAAGAAATGTCACACATTGCCGGTGGGCTGCTGTGGGCTGTCCCATTTCCATGCTCTTCCTGAAAAGTGAGGACATGCTTTCTGCTTCTGTGCCTCTAGGGATATGTCTGGTGGGAGGAAGAAAGGTCTGAGGCAAATTTTGGTTAAATAAGAGAGTATTCATTCTGGAGCCTGTCTTAGCCAGGACTTTATAGACAGTCTCTGCTGACCCTTCCAGCCCACACCAGGCCAGTCTCTTGTAACTTGGTCACTCATGTCCCTTGGGCACCTCTTAGAGTGGTATATGGAACTGTGAGCCTTGGTAGCCAAGTGGTGAAGAAAAGGGGCTTACAGGAGTCCCTTAATGACCTAGAGGTCAATGTCAGGTGACCTTGGGTTTCCTTACAGAACCCCACAGTCCAATGGTAAAGAAGGGTGCCAAGCTGTGCTGGGACCTCAGGGTACTCATGTCCAGCCTCTGTCTCTTTGGTGACTAAGGATGGCATGTGTCACTCATCGTCTTGCGTGTCACCTGCCTGTCTTCTCCCTGGTGTAGCTCTATAGACTTAACGCTGAGCTCTGCAGCTGGGGCCAATTGGCAGCATTCATGGGAGGAGCTTGTTTTACTCAGCCTGAGAGCTCTAGGCAGGATGTGTGGCCAGCCCTGAGGTTCTAGGAACCACAGGCATCTGCCACCACTTCACACCAGTGTGCTTTGGAATTCAGAGTTGAGGTCCTCGGAGCTGAGCCTGCGGGTGGTGCGAACATGGCTGACAGAGTGTGGACTCAGGAGAAGGCTAGAGGCAGGATGAGGCAATAGGAGCGCAAGCCCAGAATGCCAGCAGACACCCCATAGATCCAGGATGTGTACAAGGGCGCATTTCCTCCTTTGTCTGTAGACAGCTGCTGCCTGCTGGTGTGTACAATGTGGTGTGTACCGTGTAGTGTGTTCAGTGTGGTCTTGCCTCCTTCAGCGGTAGGCACTTTCTACAGAAGGATCAATGAATGGTCCCATCATCCGTGCTCACTGTCACGTGGGGTCCAGGGTGACTCCATCATTCATTGCTGAATCCTTTGAGCCTCAGTTGCTCAAGGTAGACATGACAGTGGTGCCTCTCTCAGGAAAGGACTGAGATGCCACCTGCCAGTCACATGTACCTTGAGGGCACTTCCTGTGTTAGGACCCTCCCCTCGAAAAGTGGAGTTAAGTTCATGCAATGGGCTGGGTGCTCATTCATAAGTATGTGATTTTAGGTTTTAATTTTAGGTTTAGCTCCTAAGATTTTGGAGACAAGGGAGTTCTGGACAATGGATAAAAGGGGGCCAGAAAAGGAGAAAGGACATTGTACTGGCTGGTTTTGTGTCAACTTGACATAAGCTGGAGTTATCACAGAAAAGGGAGCTTCAGTTGAGGAAATGCCTCCATGAGATCAGCTGTAAGGCATTTTCTCAACTAGTGATCAAGGGGGGAGGGTCCCGCTCATTGTGGGTGGTACCATCCCTGGCCCAGCCCATTGTGGGTGGAGCCATCCCTGGCCCGCCCATTGTGGGTGGGGCCATCTCTGGGCTGGTAGTCCTGGGTTCTATAAGAAAGCAGGCTGAGCAAGCCAGGAAAACCAAGCCAGTAAGTAACATCCCTTCATGGCCTCTGCATCAGCTCCTGCTTCCTGACCTGCTTGGGTTCCAGTCCTGACTTCCTCTGGTGATGAACAGCAATATGGAAGTGTAAGCTGAATAAACCCTTTCCTCCCCAACTTACTTCTTGGTCACGATATTTTGTGCAGAAATAGAAACCCTGACTAAGACAGACATCTACCCAGGGCTAGAGCATATCCTCTGTATTTATGGGGTTCTAGGAGTTGGGAGTCTGAAACAGGGTTCTGGGTGTGAGGGTCTGGGCAGAACTGGGCAGCTGTCCTCACTTCCACTTCACCCCCATAACTGCCTCATTCAGAATGCCCTTCCTGGGGTAATGGCTTCATAGGGTTTGAGTGTAGGGACCATCATGGAAACTGTCACCTGCCCTGACTCACTTTGCTCCAGGAGGCCCCAGAAGAGTCATCATGAAAGTTTGGGATTGCCTAGTCAATATCTTCATCCATGGTCTTGTTCTCTGGAGAGCTTAGCTTTGTTCTGTCATTGTCACCTGTGGGGACACACCCGGATCTTCCTCCATTGCCTTGCATGTTCTTATTTAATTTTCAGTACAGTGGTTTGAACCTAGGGCCTCAAGCATGCTAGGATAGCTGAGCTGTGGGCTCTGTCTGCACAGCCCAGGCTGTCTTTGAATGCATGATCTCCTGCTTTAGCTGAAACTACGAGCCTGCCTCTTGGAGCCTTTTTCTCTCAGGACTTCCTACACAGCCCCAGGCCCTAAGATCAAGAAGGTGAACTCTGACCTTAGCAGGGTGAGGCATTTGCCAGAGATGAAACCATTGCCTACCTGGATTTTATCTTTTATCTTCTAGACTTCCAGAAAACAGTTCCTCTAGACAATGACAATTGTGGTTCCAGAGCATGTATGGGTGTGCCGTGTGTGAGCGCATGCATGCACATGCATGTGTTTGCATGTCCCATTAACAAATGCCACTCCAGGGTGAGGGAACACGACTCTGCACACACAACCTCAGACCTGCCTTAGTCCCAGATGCATGTCCCCATTCTCCTTGCATTTCACCTGTTCTCAAGGCAGTAACTGCCTTGGCTCCTGCTCCCCCTCTTCCATCCTGGCTAGGAACAGCAACATAGCAGACAGGAATAGCTTTCTGCCTCAGGGGCTTCCTAGCTCCCAACTGTGTCTTTATTCAGGGCCCTCTGAGAGCACCAGAGGGAGAGTCCAGCTCTGGGTGCTGCACAACCCGGGGAAGCCACTGGCCTCTTCAAGAAGGGGAATTCCTAGATCCATAATTGCTCAGGCCCATCAAAACCAGACATCTTGAGAACCCATAGCCAAGTGGTCCTTGCAGCATAGTTGTCATAGCAACAGAGACACTAACTGGACTAAATGGAATGGCAGAGCTGGTTGTTTATCTGTCAGCAGGTGGTGAGTTGGTCACCATAAAGATGTGGGTCTTTTGGTCCATTTGCGAAACAGACATGTGAACCCAGCCAGTACCAGGCCCCAGAACTTTGCAGTGTGACAATACAGTGACAATCATGCCTGTCAGCTGCTGAGCAGCCAAGGGCCCACCATGGTGCTCCAGGACTGTGTCAGCATCCTCTCCCAGCACCAGGCCTCATGTATGTTTATCACTATATCCAGCATGCCCTGTGCTGGCCCAGGGGCTGGGGGGGGGGGGTCATGCTGCCCTCGGTGAGGAGAAGACAAAATAAAAGTGGATTTGAGCCATGATGAAGGCAATTGTAGATGCTCTCAGCCTAATGGGGAATGGCCACTGAGCTGATGAATCGATGATATTGCAGGTAAGGGAGCCAGAGCTAAGACAGAGGATGAGCAACAGTGTTTTAGGAGAGAAAAGTGAGAAAGAAGGACCCTCGGGAAGTAACCTTGCACAAAAGAGGAGGGGTCAGTGAGAGAGAGCAAGCATGGGAAGATGGATGATGGATGGGTGGAAAGATGGGTGGGTGGACGGATGGAAGGAAGGGAGGGAGGAAGAAAGGAAGGAAGGATGAACAGATGAATGGATGGATGGATGGGTGGAGGATGGTTGGGTGGGTGGATGGATGGATGGGTGGGTGGATGGGTGGATGGATGGGTGGGTGGGTGGGTGGATGGATGGATGGATGGATGGATGGATGGGTGGGTGGGTGGATGGATGGGTGGATGGATGGATGGATGGATGGATGGATGGATGATGGATGGATGGATGGATGGATGGATGGATGATGGATGGATGGATGGATGGATGGATGGATGAATAGACTGGTAAACAGGTGGATAGATGGATAAACTGGTAGGTGAATGAGTGGATGGATGGTTGAATAGATTGGTAGACAGGTGGATGGATGGATAGATGGATGGTAGATGGGTAAGTGGGTGGATGAGTGGCAAACAGGCATGTCTGCAGAACTGCAGGTAGTTCTTACTCCATAGAAGAGTAGTGGAAATGTGATGCAGGAGATGGGAAGGTGAAGAACCTCGAGCTCCAACGAGTGTTTGATGAGTGTTTGATCTAGCCTAGGGAGCCATCTCAGATGTCTTCAGTCAAATCTGGAGTTTACTATGACTCTCCCTCCTCTGTAGAGGTTACTGGACACGGTAGGGTGAGGACAGGGGTCCAGCTAGTCTCTAAAGGAAGAGGAGTGTTGACCAAGCCCAGAGCATAGGGCTGTAGGGACAGGCTGGTTCTGGAGCTGGTGAACAGGTGGAACCAGCAAGCTGAGGCTCAGAATGGGAGGAAGGAAGAGCAGAGAGTGGAAAAAGACTCATCTCCAGCTCAGCGGTGGGAGGCTGTGGTGCCACACCCAGTTCCCAGAGACACACACAGGAGGAAGGGGCTCACGGAGAACAATGAAGGTTCAGCTTGGGACATGTTGAGCCGTAGGAGCCAAGAGACATCGATAGACATGTTCCGTGGAAATCAGAAGGGTGACACAGGCTGGACGGTTGTGGTCAGGATGCAGCAAAAAGCTGAAGGCAGAATGGGGTACCAGAGGCTGAATCTGAGTAGGGCCGACAGCAGGGATTAGGGGTGGCAGGAAGCCAGGAGGAGCACCTTGAAGATGAGAAGGCAGGATGTGTTGTGATGAGTCTCGATCATCTGCATCACAAGGCAGGGTGGTGCGAACTGGGCAGACGGTGCCTGTTTCAGACATGACAAGACACAGGCTTAGGAGAGTAAGGCCCAGGCATGGAGCTGGATTCGGAACCGAGTTTCTCTGGCTCTGAAACCCAACTGGCTGTTTTTGCTGTGCCATATTTAGCAAGTGGGGTTAGCAATCCAGATGCACAATAAACCTGGAAGACAGTGGAAATAAATAATGCTTGGATGGACAGACAAATAGGCAAACAGATGGACAGACAGACATTGTTAGCAGCGAGTGATGTAAAAAAAAATTCAGCCAATAATGGGAAGGCTGGCATGTTCCTGGGAACCCATCTGCGAGAGGAAGCAGCCTGAAACTTTTTATAGCACTGCACACTCTGGAGACAACGGTTCGCCTTCCTCTAGGGTCTGCTAAGGACCCTTTAAAGTCCCTTCTGAGCAAGTGTGGGTTTTTTTCCCCCTCTTCTCCCCATTCTTAGTTGTGAGAGAAGGCTAGTTTTAGCACAGGGCTTTCTTTCTTTTGCTACCACACATGACGAGTAAGATGGTCTCCCAGTCAGCATTTTCCAATTTTAAAAGCTGCTAAAAACTGATCTTTGAAGCCATGCTTCCTGCCCCCCCCCCACCATCAGAGGTGTCTGGAGAGGACAAAGGCCGCCAACAGGTGCCTCCTGCAAAGCTGGGTCAGGAAGCCACAGGGAAGGATCGGGCGTAGCCAGTACCCAGCTGGCCTCCTGATGGCAGGGTCCCAGTCCCCAGAAATTGACCGAGAGCCTCAGGCAGGCGCTTGGTAAATGTTTGGTGAGTGAATGCCCAAGTGTCATGTACTGTTCTTGGCGACACACATCTTTTAGCCACCCCGAGATGATCTGCAGGTAGCGGGGTACAGGTCGCAGGCAGAAGTAGAAATGGTCAGGGAGAGGTGCAAACACATGTCTAGCTGGCATTCACGGGGCGCTGTGTGCCAGGCACTGTGGTAAGCACCTCCTCGCTGGTGCTGCTCCCAGTCTTCCCAGAACCTGTCATAAGGCAGGTGCCACCACTGTCCCCATATTTCAAAGGGGCCAAGAGAAGCTGAGATGAGAAAGGGAGACACACCTGATGCCACTCACAGCTTGTTGGTGGCACCTAGATCTTAATATGACGTCAAAGTGTCCCAAAGGCTGTGAACTGGGGAGCCCTGTGAGCTCAAAGGACATCACAGGAAACTATGGAGGGAATAGAAAAGAGCGAGACATGCGCAGAATATGGCTGGCATGGAGTCCTGTGGCCTCAGTTTCCCTCTAGGTAAAATTAGAAAGAAGATTCAGGATAGCCCAGCATCCTTGGTAGAGGGAACAGAGAGTATGTAGTGTGCTGTCCTGCCCCATGAAATCAGAGAGGGTGACTGCAGCCCAGCCCAGAGGAGCACAGCTAGTCTCTGGGATGCACAGAACAGCTTCACCTCCCTCCTTGTTAGCAGAGCTCTTGGCTCTGAATCTGGGCATGGGACGGAGCGCCGGCACTGAGATTGTCTTCATTTACCTCCATACCTTCTTCTGTCCACAGGGGAACGATGTGCGGATCATCCTCGGCCAGTTTGACCAGAATATGGCAGCAAAAGTCTTCTGTTGTGTAAGTAAGGCTCCATCCGGGATAAAGGAGTCCTGGGCTTGCTGAGCGTCCCAAGCCTGGAGTCAGGCTTCCTGGATCAGGATTTGAACTCAGAGCAGGGTAGTCACAGGAGGAGCAGGGGTAACTACAGCAGCCCTAGGGCACTTCTGATTCTCTGTGGAACACTCCAGACACCCCAGACCCCCTCCCCTGCCCTACAGAAAGGGCTCAGAGCTGGCAGCTGGGGACATACTGCCTACTCTGAGGCACGTTATATAAAACAGGTAACCAAGTACTTCTATTCTTTATCCCACTTACGCTGTTGTTCAGTAGCCATGAGAGACATTACAGGGCTTCGCCAAATGTCCACAGCCACCTCATGAGCAGACCCCTGACTCCTGCTACAACCTATGCCATATGTATGCTAAGGGTCACGTGCAGGAACATGTCTGCTTCCACGGCTGTGCTGGGCTCTGGCCTCCCCCTCAGGTCAGGAGGGAGGTCCCCCAAATGACAGCGGAGTTACATGCGTCAGCACCTCGGGCCTTTCTAAAGTAGCTACTGTGCGTTGGCTGGTGAGGGGCCACAGCTCTCTGTTCTCTCGCCTTTTTGTCCACAACTTGGCTGGAGTATGACTGGCAGGCATGCAGGGACTGTAAACTCATCACCGTAGAGCTAAGGTGGGAAAACCAAAGGAGGCTGAAGACAAACCTAGAAGGTGAACCGGAAGGAAGAGGTGCAGGCCCAGGAGTGACAGCAGACAGTGGCTAGAAACCAATGACACACAGGTCACCCTAGCCTGCCAGCTCAGGAGCAAAGCAAGAACGTTGAAGCATCCCTGGAGGAGGCCCCAGAGAGGTGATGCTGGAGTCAGGTGACCACCTGAGGCCCGATGGCTGCTACATTGGCACTGGGTCCCTACGGCTCCAGAGGAGACCGCAGAAGAAGTGAGAATGGTTACTCACCTCGCTGACTCACAGGGGGACACTAAGTGAGACGATGCTCTTTGTAGAAGCCTGAGCCCTGGCCCCCAAGACCCCCTGTTCCTCCTGTCTACAGATGAGCATAATGAAAGGTACTGGGGGGGTCCACGGGGAGCTAGGCACAAGGATCCCAAGGAGCAGCAAGATGGCTGTGCTGTCCAAACCCAAGGAAGAAGCTGGGAGTAAGCCAGCATTGACTCAACAATGTCTCCAGTATCAAAAAACCTTGTTTTCCCCAGGAGGGTCCAGAGGAACCGTAAAGCAAGCTCCCGCATGGAGAAGGTTCTAGAAAGAAGCTGAACTTGACCTACTGGCTCACCAATTTTCCTAGACTTTTGGAAGCCTTAGGTCCTTAGAGAAAGAAACCAAAGGACTCTGGGAGAAAGTGATGAATGAGAGAGCATTGCCCCAAAAGATGCCAATTCCCATGTGTTGTGAACACTCTCAGCAGCCTTGTGTACTGGCCCCAACCCAATACCTTGTGTGGCTGAGACCTGTCTTTGCCCTGTGCCAGAGAGAAGTGGCTCCATCCAGTTCAGCCTTAAGCCATAGGCCCAGGCTGGGCTCCATTCTGCCTCCTCCCTGCCTGTGCTCTGGAGAAATCTCCATGCTGAAGGGGGCGGGAAGAGGCTCTTAGAGTGTTGGGTTGGACTCTCAGATCCTCATCAGCCCACTAAGACATACATGGTCAGTGCCATAGGAGAGAATGCCTGTCAGTACCAATGTCCTCACTCTGGATAGAAAGTCCGGGTGATAGACGGTGTGCGATCTCAGAGCAGGGACCTCCAGACCCTCCCAGTCCTAGAGTTGGGGTATATATAGACGGACAAATGGAGAATCCTCTCCAGCACAACTTGGGCAGCCAACAGGGCAGACTGTGGCAGGGATAAGCCGCGCCCTGCTGTGCTCCTGAGCTGGGAACCAGCCACGGCAGAGTCTACACATGATGTGCAGCGCTGTCATTGGCTGGTGCATTGATTCAGAACCTGTGGTTCCCCTCTGCTAGCTGTGTGATCTTAGGAAAGTCGCTGAGCATCTCTGGTCTCAGCTGCCTCTCTTGTCCAAAATGCAAGCAACAATCTCAGCCACGCCTGCCTGATGGGGGTGTGGCTTAGAGTGGGGGCATCGCCCCAGATACTCTTGCTCAGCTGACAGGAAAGTAAATCACTATTGTGGCTGGCGAACCTGTAGAAAAGGGAGATGTTCCTCTTGCATATGGAGGCTGGAGGCAAAGGGAGAACTAATAAAAAGGGGGAAAAATGGATTTTGTTGAAAGAAATGTGTGTTGTAGTTCTGTAACTACCAGCAGTAAGAACCATGGCTGGAGGAGCTAGCAGACCTGAGCCCAGGATAGCCCATCGGGCGGAGGGTCCTGAGAAGCCTGCCTCTACCCACTAGCAATAGAAAACATGAAGCCAGCGTGAGAGAGAAAGCAGAGCAGCTGTGTGTTCAGTCAGTACAGCACGGTCTCTGTTGAGCACTGTCACCATCAGGACAGGGACTCAAGTGGGACCGGAACCTGGAGGCAGGAGCTGATGCAGAGGCCACAGAGGGATGATGTTGCTCACTGGCTTGCTCTTCATAGCTTGCTCAGCCTACCTTCTTATAGAACCCAGGACCACCAGCCCAGGGGTGGCACCACCCGCAATGGGGTGGTCTCTCCTCCACTGATCACTAATTAAGAAAATGCTACACAGGCTTGCCTAAAGCCGGATCTACCTTACAGTGGCGTTTCCTCAACCGGTTCCCTGCTCTCAGATGACTCCTGCCTGTGTCAAGTTGACTTCAGACTGTCCAATACAGGTGCCATCTGTATAGTGGCCCTGGCTTAGCCCTGGAAGTCCCAGGGGAAACAGATGCAAACCCACCCTCTCTCTTGCAAAGGACACAGACCAGTGTCCCAGCCCCACTAAGTGCTCCACATCCCACAGTGTGGCTCTTCACGCAGGGACCAGCACAGAAACTGGACACATGGCCACTTCCCCCTGATTCAGTGGATCACGTGACTGTGGGTTCCTGCTTCTTCCTGCGGTTCCACTTTGCACACACACCTTGTGGGCTCCCACATGGAAAAAAGACCTGGGGCCAGGGAACAAGGGGTTGAAATGAGCAGGACTTATAAAGAATAAGAAGCGGCAAGGACCTCAGGACCTCTGGCTGCCCTGAGGAGGAAGGACAGCAGAGAGGACCTCTGGCTGCCCTGAGGAGGAAGGACAGCAGAGAGGACGGCCGGGGACCATGCTAGAAACGGCTTCAGATCATGCACACCTGTACTGCCTTCTGAACAGTTCCTCAAGGAGCAAGCTAAAGGGACTGAGAGGGTCTGAGGGCTGCACACACAGCTGCCCTGACCCCGCTGCCTCCTGCACACGGTGTAGCCCACAGCCCTGCCGAATGGGAATATCTGTTAGTGTCGGGACCAGGCCTCGAGCTGCTCTCTTGTGACCTGTGCCTTCTAACAACACGCCTCCTCTGTAAACAGGGACCTTTAAGATCCAGGAAGCTTCCAGAAAGTGACTTTATTTTGCCAAAAATAAAAAAGGGGTGAGAGACTTTAAAACGACTCTAAAGTCTTGCACCTTTTTCTCAGCAGCTGTGTTTAGGGAAATCCCTTCCCTCTAGCTGGACAGTCTCATACGCACAGGGGAGAGATCAGAAGACTCCTCATACACTAGGATGAGAATCTAAGCGCACTCACAGCCAGGCCCTGGTCAGACAGTTCGTGTGGGGCTCCCCCACGGGTGGCAGATAGGCTGGGGTCACAAGTAGAATGACCAGAACTTTGGGGTCTCCCTGTTCAGAAGTCTAGTCCCTCCCAGAAAAATGGTACCACCTGTCATCTCTGCACAAGTTCAAGACCAGCCTGGGCTACTGGCAGAGTCCCTGTTTCAGAACCAAAACAACACACCCAAGCCTTGGTTTTGGTCAGGACCTGACATTATCATCTTGTAAACAACGTTTCTGAGAATGAACGCTGTTCAGAGGGCTCCCAGCTGCTGCCTGCTTTTGTCCAGCTGTGAATTTGTTATACACATCAAAGATGAGTGTTCTCCAGGCCAGCCGCCAAAGCTCTGACAGGGCACAGAGAGAACGGAGTCACTAGGAAAATACGCTGAGATCCCATCCGTAGAAGTCCAGTGTCTAGAATGGAGGAATGGGAGCCCAATGATGTCAGGAGACTCCATAGCAGAGGTGGTTGAAGACCTCTTTAGTTAGTGCCCAGTTACTCTCCCAACCTCCACCGAACATACGTAAAGGCCACAGATATGGGATCTGCGATTGGATGGAGGAGCCCTCCAACCCACAGCCACGCCATGGGCTGCTCACTGTGGGATAGGTTGGAACATCACCTCCCAGTGCGAAGAGTGTAATCTCCATCACCACACAGGCAGATACCGCTCTCTAGGGCATCTGGTCACTTATGGAAACACGGTGGGAACACAATGGGAAGATGACCTGGGACTTTACCCACCCTGAGCTTAGTGTGACAGACCAAGACAGTACTGAGTTGACTGAGTGTGTCTAAGTCATGGTAAGCATGTTCTTTCTGATATAAAGTAGCTGTAGTAAGAACAATAGAAAATAATGATATATTGGAACATTCTGGAGGCCTCTTGGATTTTATGACCAGCCAGTTTCATAGCCTTAGTCAGCAGGCCATGCCTGACTTCTTCCCGGCTCTGTGGCCTTAGAAGAGTCACTTTCCCTCTCTGATTATCTATTTCCCCATCTCTAGAATGAGGATAACAAGCCTTGTTCTGATCACCTCCTTGAGGAAGATGAGTATTAATCCAGAAGACACAGGTTGCCATGGTCATCCAGAGGCGCTGCCTTGCTGTGGGCAAGCGTTCACAGGAACAGTCTGCCAGTGGCGCCTTCTGTAAGCACCAAACTGTCTGCTGGGCCACACTCAACAGCGTTGAGAGTATTGCTGACTTGCTGTCAGATTTTCTATGAGCAGAGTCCTCAGTTTTCTCCAAGTCTTAGACCTCCCTGTTTGATCTTACCTACTGTGCAAATGCTTTCTGAGGTCCTCAGAGTCATAGAGAAGGGGTGGCTGGCAGAAGTCCACACACCCTCTGGGAGGTGGCTGTTGCATGCTCTCCTGGTTTCCCCAAGCCCCACTGATCCTGGCTCTCTACCCACTTCCTGCAGGCCTTCGAGGAGAGCATGTTTGGCAGCAAGTACCAGTGGATCATCCCGGGCTGGTACGAGCCAGCGTGGTGGGAACAGGTGCACGTGGAGGCCAACTCCTCACGCTGCCTGCGCAGGAGCCTCCTGGCTGCCATGGAAGGCTACATCGGAGTGGACTTCGAGCCCCTGAGCTCCAAACAAATCAAGACCATCTCAGGGAAGGTCAGTATTGGGGTCTCTCCTTCTGGGTCAGCTTGGCTTATTGAGTTGGTAGACATTGACCATGTGTCTCAGGGTTGCTGTGTGCTCCTAGCAGATCAGTTGACTTCTCAAAGCAGCAACACTTGGAAAGGGAGGGGGGGTAAGAGGTTGCCTGTCTGTCCAGAAAGCATGTGGATCCAATGAGAAAAATGTTCTGGGCAGAAAGCACATTATACAGGTTACAAAGCCCAGGTACTTACACCCCAACTTGTGGGGCACCAACCACAGCCAACGTCTCTCTTCCTGAGCTCCTGTAGCTTGGACCAGCCTAGAAAGTCTCTCTCTCTCTCTCTCTCTCTCTCTCTCTCTCTCTCTCTCTCTCCCTCTCTCTCCTGATACCCAACTCAATGATGCTTCTGCAGATTAGGTAGTGCCCACGAACTGGGGTGACCTGTTGCAGGCCAGCCAGCCACCCTTCATCACTGAGTAAGCCTCTGCCTCCCTGGGCTTTCAGGGTCAATGGTGAACAGTATCCTGGTGCTGCGAGCAAGACCTTGCTCAAAAGACCTTGGAACCTCCCTCCACCAAGGGCCATTAGGGTCATGCCCCTGTCTTGATGCCTCATAGGGATGGCAATATGCAAACTCCCACTGCTTCTGTCTGAATGGTGGGAAGACCATAGCTGGCCATGCAGCACACACCTGTGACCCAAGCACCCAGGAATGCCACACCAGCCTAAGCTACATAATAGGACCCGGTCTTAAAAAAAAAAAATTATAAAAAACAAGAGGCCACAGTTCAGGTGACTGACTGTGAGACCATCATTTCTCCTCTAACCAGCCACTAAATCCTTTGCATTGTGGAATATGTCTCTCCTCCCTCCTCTTTCCCCAGAACGTGTGTGTGTGTGTGTGTGTGTGTGTGTGTGTGTGTGTGTGTGTGTGTGTGTATACATGTGTGTGTGCATGCCTGTGTGTGTTTCACTGCGTACCATCGCCCGCTAGCCTGGAATTCACCATGTAGACCAGGCTGGCCTTTCAACTCACAGAGATCCACCTAGCTCTGTTCTCCAGGTCAGTATTAAAAGCCTGGGCCACCATTCTCACTGTATGCCAAGAGTTTATGCCTTCAACCACAGGCTCTTATAGACCTAGTCCAACTCCTGGGGAAGTTTCATAGCCAAGTGTAGATAAATGTTTTTATTCTTTATTTAATCCCAGTCAGAACCACCTTTCTACCGGTGATTTATTGGTTTGTCAAAAAACTAGCAAATCATTAGGACGGGTTTTGTAAACAGCTCCTTAGATCATGTTGCCACCTGGCTAAAAAAATGCTGGAAGAAATATTTTCCTATCGAAATCGATGTGTGCAGGGGGGAAAAAACTAAGTGAGACACTGAGGAATGGGCAGAAATAACTCTCATTTGGGTAAATGTTATTTTTATGGGTGTCAAAGTTTGCAAGTTATTAAGAGCCTCGGATCCAGAGTATACTATATTTTCATTTAAAAATAGCGAAGTTTGAGAAAAATGCAAAGATTAGGAGGAAAAAAAAAAAAACAGAGGCAGACAGGATATTAACCAAACTAAGCCTCAGGCAACAAAAGCCACAATGGTCCACGGGAGCCCTGTGGAGCTAAGTGGTATGGTTGGTGACACCTCCAAGGGTCCTGATGTGCGTCTGAAAGCATGACGTCACCCAGGCCAGGAGTCTGGAGGCAGGGCTGAAACAGAGGCCATGGGTGGCGTGCTCTCCTGGCTTTCTCAGCCTGTTTCCTTACACGACCCAGGACCACCTGCCTAGGGGTGGTACCACCCACAGTAGGACTGCCCTCCCCACACCCATCCATCATCAACTAAGAAAATTCACCAGACTCACCTACAGGCTAATCTGAGGCATTTTCTCATTTCAAGTTCCCTCTTTCCAGATGGCCTAAGCTTGTATCAGGTTGACAAAAACCAACCAGCATATCTAGAGAGGGGCTCTTGCCTCAGCCATGGGCTGGGACCTTTGAATCCTAACACTTCCCAGTGATGGGAGATGGTGGGAGGTTTTGAGGGTGGTCACTATGCCCACCCCATGCTGTGAAATGGGGGCAGACAAGGGCATGGAAAGGCAGGAGAATCCAGGCCAGCCTCATAGTACTAATGCCCCACCCCTACAGTCTCTATATGGCTACTTCCCCAAGAGACAGTGCAGGGTCATGGACCCAGCTCAGGAGGAGGAGGTTGGTGTCTAAGGGGACACACTGGCTAGACCTGAATCCTTGATGGGCAGGTGGCTTTGTCTATAGCAACACCCTTGTCTCCCCTCCTTCCGGTACCCAGTAACAGGATTCTGACTTGAAGCGGGTAGGTGGCTACTCTGAAAAATAGACATTCCCTGGCTTCTCAAGCCAGCTGCAGCCAGGGTTCAGCATGGCCCGTGAGATAGATTAGTGTTCCTTAGACTTCCAGAAAACCCTCCAAGGAGGGAATTCATCGTTAGTGTTGGTTGGAATTAAAATGAGCTCATGGGCCCTCGGGCAGCCACCTTGATGTGTAGCCTTGAAGAGGAAACTCCATTCTAGACATTGATGCAGGTCTCTGCTCCCCAGTGAGGCTGGCCAGGAAGCCCACACACAACATCCGCTGGAAACAGACCCAAGCACGCAAGTCACAGATGACTTGCTGGCTGTTACACGGTGAGCCTATGGTCCACAGAGGGCAAGTCATTTAACCTCCCCTTCTTTTCTTACCCGGGGTACTGGTGACGATGTCTCTCCCGCAGCTTAGTGGGGACAGAGAAAGGCAGCACAGTGGCAATTTCTTAGTCTGTACCCAAAGAGCTGATTAACATTGAGGCTGAGTACCGGAGCAGGAGGTTCATAGGGCAGAGCTCACAGCCAGAACAGTGGGATTCGAAGAGCAAGCCAGTACAAAACCAGTGAAGGAAGCCAAGAAGTCACCTGAATGTTCTTCCCAGCGACAGCACTAGATCAGCTGCCACTCTCTGACTCCTTTGCCTTACAGAGAGCTGCTCTAGACTCTGAATGCATGAAGTCTTGTCGGCTTTCCTCTTACCTGAAGTACATAGGAATGAGGGACATCTAAGGTATTTCATGTTCAGCGTTGCATAGTATTCCGCGGTGTTACCCTACAAATCCCCCATCTCGCCTTTACCAGACCTCTGTGTGGCTTGGTATGGAAGAGTCATCATGTTCATTTCTAGGTGGCTTTGACGCCCCTCATCTGCAATGAGTGCTCTTAAACCTTTCTCGTGCATGAGCACATCAACTGCTTTCACACCCTGCACGCACATCTATTCTGGTTGTTATTAGAATTGGACTGACTGTAAATCAAAGTCTAGGAAACGGACATGTTAGTCACGTTAGTCAGTTCAGGCTGGAAATCCTGTGATTTTGCGTTTTTTTTCTCTCTGGGTGGAGCTCCGTGTGCACTTTTTCTGATCCGCTCCTGTCGTGCTGTGATGGAGGCTTGCCTGCCCCGCTCTTGGGTGTGGAGTTTGGTGGAAGTTCTGAGTCACAGAGCGGGCATCTGTGGGCTCTCACAGACACCACCAAGCAGCTTTCTAAAGTGGCTGTACTAACTTACACACCCACCAGCAGTGAGGGGGACGTCCACTCTGTGCGAAGGCTCGTCAGCACTTGGTGCTGTCAGGTTTTGGTTTTTAATTTTAGCCAAGCTTGTGGGTGGGACATGGCAGCCCACTTTAGCTTTACTTTGCATGTCTCCGGTTGCCAGTGAAATTGGACATTTTCTCATCTTCGGTATATGTGTGAGCACCAGTGTGCACCAGGGTGTGCATGTGGAGGCAGAGAGACAACTTCAGGTGTTGTTCCTCAGGAATGTTATCACCTCCTTTGAGGTAGGGTCTCCAGAGTTCACTGGGTAGAATAGACTAGCTGGCCAGTGGGACTGCCTCTCTCTACCTCCCCAGTGCGGAGACTACAAGTAGGGGTCAGCATACCCGGATTTATATGGAGGTCCCGGGGATTCGAACTCGGGTCCCTGTGCTTGTAGCACCACCACTCGGTCTCTCCTGTCACCAAAGCAGTGCCACCTGGTCTCTCTTCCCTTTCTGGTTGTTTTTCAGCCTCTTTTGTAATTGCCATTTGGGCCTTTCGCCCACTTTTCTACTGGAGTCCTTGCCTGATTGTCGTTGAGTTTTCTTTTCCTTTTCCTTTGTCCACTGACGGCCAGGAGACGGACATCCCCTCTGGGCTCCACCCGACACTCCCATGAGAGGTCTGTGTGGGACTCTCTTCTCCCCCCGCCCCCGAGCCTTGGCCCTCACCCTCTTGTCTTTTGATGGATGGAAAGCCGACCACTAGGTGCCCAGGGCTGTGTCCTGGTGAGCATTGTGCCCTTCCTCACCAGTTAGACAGTTCCACCTTCTTCTTCCTTGTCCTTTAGTTTGGTTCTCTACCTGCATGTTTACATGCAAGTTATGCAGGTAAATGATCATATGCATGTCTAGAACAAAACCGTGTGTTTTGTTTTCCATGTGAGCAGTGACTTCTCAGGACCACTGATTGAAAGGGCCACCTCTGCTCTCCTCCCTGTCCTCAGCTGTGCAGTGTGGCCTGGCTACCCACTGTCCACTGTCCTCTGGGGTCGGTTTGTCCTTATGCCACTGTCACACCATCTAGATGTCTAAAGCTGTGAGATGGAGCCTGATGCCCGTGGGAGAAGTCTGAGGTCTTCTAGAATGTTCTTGGCCAGATGTTGGACTTCACTTATATGTTCTCTTCTGCACACATGTCCCATTTCCTCTTGTCCCTTCCGGCATTTCTCTTCCGCTCAGGGCAACATGCTCTTCCTGCCTGAAGAATCTCTCCTGACCCTTCCCCGCTATCCTCTACCGGATACATTCTCCCTGCTCCTAGCTGTGTGGAGTGTCCTTTGCCTCGCCTTTAATTCTGAGCGCTTTCTCAGCAAGGGGCAGCTTATCTGCCATTTCCTTCCAGACATTGGTTCTTTACCAGTGATGTGTCTCTCTCTAGCTACTGTTAAGATACCGTTTTGACTTTGATCTTCAACTGGTGCTTTTTTGTACTTTGATCAGGTTGATATATGTGTATATGTGTGTGCATGTGTGTGAGTGGTCTTGTGTGTTAGAGTGTGTGCATTTGTGTGCACATGTGTGAGTGTGTGTACATGTGTGCTGTGTATGAGAGTGTATGTGTATATGTACGAATGTGTGTGCATGTGTGTGAGTATTTGTGTGTGCATGTGTGTTAGTGTTTGTGTGTGTGTGTATGTGTGTGTGTGTGTGTGTGTGTACTAGAGCATAAAAAGGTGTGTCTTTGTTCCTCTCCCTTCTATCCACAAGACTGGATTCTCCCAGGAAGCAAGACTCATCATTAAAATATATATATAAAAGCAACTCAAGAAAGGAAAAAGAAGAGCTTCTTTGGCTCACAGTTTGGGGTTTAGTCAATCAGAGCAAGGATGTCATGGTAACAAGAGTTTAAGGCAGCTGTTCACGCTGCATCTACAGCCAGGCAGCAGAGAGAGATGAAGCTGGCACACGGCACTCCCTCCTGTCTCCTCAGTCCAGGCCCCCGGTCCGTGCCATGGTGCTGCCCACTTCTCGCCTCAGTTAACCCGATTTGGAAACCCCTGATAAGCATGGGTGAGCCTACATCCTGTCAAGAAGATGGTCTATGACAGCCATGCCAGCACAGCTGCTGGAATCACAAACTCATAGCTTTGCAAGCCCTTGCAGGCTAGTCTGAGAGATTAGCACTCCTTACAACACATTTTCAGAGGGAAAATATGTCCCAAGTCCTAAAAACTGCCTCTCAAAACTACGCTGATATCTAGCCTGGGAGGAAGGGGGACCATCTATGTAAAGTTCTTTCTCAGAAACTTCTAGCCCCTGTGATAAATATAAACGTGTCCTCCTGATTGCCCTGGCGTCCCTGGGGAGCAGTGGTAAATGGATGTGACCCAGTAGGAAAGGCAACAAGACTTTACCTCCCTCCTATCCCACGCCTCTGCTCACAGAAACACTGGACAGCCAGGCCCTTAGACTTTACCTCCCTCCTATCCCAAGCCTCTGCTCACAGAAACACTGGACAGCCAGGCCCTTCATCTTCATGGCTCTGATCCTGCTCCTCATCTCTCCGAACAATATCAAAAGTAGGAAAGTAAGGTAGGACAAAATAGAGATTTCTAAGTGACTCAAGTAAAACATAGAGGGCCTGTGTTGGTCCCAAGGCCAAAGCAAATAGGCTGCATGATCTCAATCCCTTTATGGTATTTACACACAGGTGCATAGACACACAAACACACACACACACACACACACACACACACACACACACACACACAAACAAACACAACATCGAGAAAGTTAAAATATGCAGGCAAAGACCTGTTATCAAGACCATCCTGGGCCTGTTCACCTCATGTCTCCAGTACTTTCTGTCTCATTGCTGGAAACAAATCCCAGACTTAAGAAAGGGATGTCCATTTGTCTGATGGCTTGAGGCGATACAATCCGTCATGGTGAGGAAGGCTTTGCAGCCGGAGTGGCTTACAGTGGTGGTATCTTATCCGTATCTTAGCTGCCAACCAGAAAACAGAGAGACGTGGATTTGAAGTGGGCAAAGCTATAAACCACAAAGCCCACCTCCCAGCCATTCACTTCCTCCAGAAAGGCCCCACTTCCACTGTGTCCACTCCTGAACAGAACCACCCACTGGGGACCAAGTATGTGAGAGAATGGGGACATTTTCTCTCCAAACTGTAACAGTCTCACTTTCAAAGGATCCCAGACAGCTTGAAATATGTCCTAGGATACGACCAGAAGTATCATCTGACTGAACCATGAAGTTGAGTAAATGAAATTCTAGATGGGCTGCCGTAGCCTTGATGCATGCCCCTAAAGACCATGAGACTAAGACTTGCTCCCCAGGAGGGCACTGGTGGGAAGTCATAGCACCTTTGGGAGTTAGAGCTTAGTGGGACACTGCTGTCACTGGAGGCATGGAGTGGGGAACTGTGGGGCATGGGTTCCTTCCTCTTTCTCCTCATTCCCTGAATCACACAGTTAGTGGTTTTGTTGACCACACACCTGGGAGCCACCTCCACCCCGGGACAAAATAATGAGGCAGGCCAATCATATTTCTTTTTCTTAAGGTTTTCTCTTAAGCTCTTAAATTATAGTTGCAGAAAGCTGACCAGCACACCCGTACTTCACCCTCCCGTGCCTTTGTGTGCGTCTGAGAGCAGATGTAGGGAAGGAAATCCAGGAAGACAGAGGTCAAAGGGTCTCATCCCTATTCTGCTTACACGTGCCAGGACAGTCAGGGCTACCCAGAGAAACCCTGCCTCAAAGTGAGGGAAAAGCCACTAATCCAAAGATACACATCTAGGTAGCTTTTACATACTTTAAAAATATCCAAGAGCTAAATTAACAACCAGAAATAGACAGTCTTAGTTTCTCTTCCAGTTACTGTAAAAAAATATCCTGACAGAAGCAACTTGGAGGAGAAAAAGTTTATTCTGGCTCAGCTCCAGGTCACACATAGTGGCCGGGAGTCACAGCAGCAGGCGCTGAAGCAGGAGAGAGCAATGGGTGCATGCTCAGCTCGACCGCCCCCTTTTCCACAGCCCCTGATCCTACCCCAGGGAGTGCTCCCCACACCTAAGAGGGGTGGTCCTCCCACCCTCACAGGCCTGCCCTGAGGCCCGTTTGCCAGGAGATTCTTGGTCTTGTCAATTGACAACACAAACTACCGTGCAAACCCAAACCACAATTTACACTGATTATGGCAGTTCCGACCTGTAGCCCCAGCTACTGGGAAGCCACCTTCCCTGACTACTGACCGGTGACAGCTGTGCGAGCTTCCCATGAGCAGTGATGACCTCACTTCTAGTGAGCAGCGACAGGATGGGCGTCCATCTGACATCATGCACACACTCACACACTCACACACTTAGAGCAGCCGCTATGACCCTCTATCCCTCAGACTGCACAGAGAGGGCACGTGACTCTCTCCAAGGGCCCCTCTGAGGGTAAATAAACAGGAAACCTGGTTTCTGTGTGGCTTGACCACTGAGAGTGTTTTCCCAGGTGGCTGTGATAATATTCCCACTGAGGAGGTCAGAAGGATTTGAGAACGATTCGTGGAGAGGAGGCTGAGGTCATGGGTTCCCCAGGTGCCATCACATGGAAGAACATGCTCAGAGTCAAAAAGCAATTTCAGGAAATTGTGGCCAATCAGGATGTTGATATTGCCAGTGGACTCTTTCATAAAATTCAGGAATGAGCAGAGGACAATCTGTGGTTCAGTGTCGAGTGGCACAGTCTCTGCTGTAGCTTAGAAGAGATGAGCAGAAAGTAGATTGTCTGTGCTTGGATCTGCCTCAGGGTCTGTGTTCCAAGACGGCCTTACAGGGTCCATCAGAGCTCAGAATCCACAGGGCTGGGAGTACAGAAATAGAACCTTCTAGAATCTCAGTCCGGCATATCCAACATGCATGCAGCCAAGGGTAGCTATGAATACAGCCCAACTCAGAACAGTCAGTCAAGCTTAAACATTGAGGGGGTTGCAATGCTTTTTTGTAACCTGATCACATGACTCTGGAGTGTGAGCTTAGTAGATGACTGCATCATATCAGAAGATAGAAAGTTGGACATGTCTTCTAGTCCCTGCCCAAGTCCCGGGGCCATTTCCAGAATGTGGCACCTGTGGTCTTGCTTGGCTCCAGTTCTTAAGGGTGACCACCTCTGAGATGGTCCAGAGGTTTCTGAGGGTGTGGGCAAAGGACTGAGAGAGCCCATGAGCTGCTAGCTGGAGGCAGTGGGAAGGGAAGGGACTGATGGGGTTGGTCTGCCCAGCAAGGCTGGCTTTCCCAAGTGATGTCAGGCCAGAAGCTCTGAGGAGCCCCCAGTGCTGAATTCAAACCCAGCTCTTCAAATCATCTGGAATGTGTGATTATTCTGGCGGGAATCAACCACTGACTACTCTGTCAGCTTGTACACAGCTTCAGTCTCTAGGCTCGGCTAACAGGCCAGGAATTCTCCAGACCCAGATCCTGCAAACATCAGGGGGAGACACGGTTGGTGCATATTACACTCTCTGCTTAGTCTTCTAGGCAGGCAGGGTTCGATCAGCCCCGTCACTCACTGACTCTGGGACCTCAGCAAGTCAGTGTTCACATCTATAAAATGGGGCAGTAATGGCTGCCACCTTAGGAATGGTGTGACGGGGTGGACTGCGAGCCCGGCACTGTGGTGGGCCACAACAGACTCTGAAGAGTATCCATATGCCTGGCGTCCCCGCTGTAACTCCATGTCCCCCACCCCATTGCATTTTCAGACTCCACAGCAATATGAAAGGGAGTACAACAGCAAGCGCTCGGGCGTGGGGCCCAGCAAGTTCCACGGGTACGCCTACGATGGCATCTGGGTCATCGCCAAGACACTGCAGAGGGCCATGGAGACACTGCATGCCAGTAGCAGGCACCAGCGGATCCAGGACTTCAACTACACAGACCACACGCTGGGCAGAATCATCCTCAATGCCATGAACGAGACCAACTTCTTCGGGGTCACGGTCAGTCCCCTGCCTCCTGTTTTCTTATGCCCTCGGGAGTCATAAGAGGTCAAAAGAGGGACCATTAGGCACTTGTGGTGTGTGCTGATGGGTGATTCTTTCTCTCGGGGTATCCCGTGGGAGGATTGGAAAGTGGGCTGGGGTGGGATGGTCTCTTTCACTGGGGAAACACCTCCGTGACACACCAATAAGAAAGGATAAGTACCTACAAGTGTGAATGCTCTCCACCTCCCTGTGGACGGGGCGAGCCAAATTCAAGTTCAAATCCTGCGTCTTAGGAGTGATCTCTGAGACCTCTCGTTCACAAAATGGGAATGGTGCTTCCGTTTGCAAAGTAGTTGCAAAGACTAGTCAGTGTGTTGGGCCTAGAGGTACAGGCCTGTAATCCCAGCCACTTGGGAGACTGAGGCAGAAAGGCCTCTAGTTCAAGACCTGCCTGCCCTACAGAGTAAATTCAAGCCAGCCTGACCAACTCAGTGTGACTGTCTCAAAATTGAAAGCAAAAGGGGGGCTGGAGACATGGCTCTGGGACTGAATGCTTGCCCAACATTTCAGGGCCCTTGGTCCAATCTCTGGTACATGATGATAAATGGGTGTCCGTGTGGCACCTGCTAATATTGGTTGGGCGGATTCCCTGAACTGAGCTTCAAGTTTCTCGCTTGGCAAATGCTGATGGTAATACATCACTTACATGGATGTTGGAAAAGTTGCGCTGATAACACTCAATAGATCCCAGCATTCACCCAGAGCTCGACCTTGCACGGTGTATAGGTGCAGCCCAGTTGTGTATATCTCGGGCTGGAGCACAGGAAATTCCAGCCCTGGATATTGTTCCTAATGGTCCTGTTGTATCTTTATGCCCCATGAGAGGAACAGTTGCTGTTCCTATACCTGTTAAAGATGAGCAGCCTAGAACTCGGGGCTTTGAAGACAGCTAACCCGAGGAAGAGCTGGGACTTGAATGTGGGTCTCAGTCATCATGGCCATGTGACACTGCCTTCTGGACAAGAGTGTAGGGTATCTTGTGGGACTCTCTCTGCCTCTGGTCTTCCTGTCAAAGAATGAAGCGGGGATGGGTGAATTATTTTCCTTGTTCCATCAGACCACAATGGGACAACACAAGAGTGTTTCTCATATGCTGAGTTTGGAAGACATTTTCGGGCTCTGGTGCAGTAGCCAGCTGGTCTTGCAGGAGCTGCAAGTGTGTGCAGTGGTACAGATTAACAGAGGCGGTGTTTGAACCTGGCCTTGAGTAGTGTGCAAGCACCAGGCCTTCAAGGCTGACTGACCTGGTTTGAGTCAGTCTGAGTAAGAGGAAAGGTGGGCTTGGTGAGGGGAGGAGACTGTCACCTGAGACAGAACATTGAGGTGGCGGATGGTAGGGCTGGGAAGGTAAGCTGGGTCTCAAGTCGAGAGCTGACAAGGAAAGGACTCTCGTGGGGCAGCCATTCAGAGTGTGATGAGCATCACTGGAGAGCTTGTTAGACTCGCTGAATGGGGCTCTAAACTCTGGGTCCTTAACAATCCTGCAGGTGATTTTAATACAGGATGTAGCTCAGCAGCCACCTCCCTACAAAGAGGGGGGGCTCGCAGTTTGCAGAAGGGAAGTTGGCTTCCAACATCCGTAAGTAGAAGGATCTAAACGTGGACATCCCTCCCACATTTAGACGTGAAGGCTCTGTATTGGCCAAGTATGTTTTTACTCAATCTAACCTCAAACTCTGGCTTACAAAGATGCCTTCATCCTCAGGAGCCCTTATAAAATCACACTCAGAGTCCAAGACATAAAACTTACTAAAACCCAGGTATGGTGGCGCATGCCCAGAACTGTAGCCCTTAGAGGTGGTGGTCAAAGGATCGTGATCCTGAGGCCAGCCTGAGCGGCATAGAGCCGGAAACACATCCAAAGAAAGAGGCTCTTCAGACAAGGGGCACGTTAGCATAGTGCTGACCTAGTGTGAGCAAATCCCCAGATTGGACCTTCAGTGTCCCAAATGCCAAACCTGGTGGTACAGGCCTGGCACCGCAGCACTCAGGCAGAAGGGCCGGAAGTGCAAGGTCATTTGTGGCTCCACAAATTCAGGGCTAGCCTGGGGTACGAGTATCTGAGTTAGCAGAGGAACAACCTCTCCTCCCAGGTCAACACCCGACTTGTCCCCTCCATGTGCACATTCTCTGCTCACTCACGTGGAGAGGAAGGGTGGAAGGGCTGCTTTACCCACCTTCCGTTTCACATCTCATTGGTAGAACAAGTTCCTGACACCCAGAGCAGCCTGGCTCATTTGTCAGTTCAGAAGCCCAGAAGCCTTTTGCTGCGTCTCTAAGCCCGGAGGCCAGCCCTTTGCCTGGCGCCTGGCAGGGCTTCGCTGGAGCTCATTTATAACCCCTGTGAAGCACGTCCTGTCTTCTAAGCCAAATAATCACTACTTGATGAGCCATTAGCTAAGACGGGCTAAAATGCTTTCCAGGGCTGGAAGATGAATTTCTTACTAATGGGAAATTCCTTGACACCTGCATCCGTCTAAGTCATAATTTCATAATTCAGCCAATGGCAGACCTGCACACACTCAACAAAGTGCTCAGAGCCAAACACCCTAATGTTACACCAGTGACACTGATCTGGAAGGGGTATGACTCCCTCACGCCCACCCCCAGCACCAAGACTTGGCAGAGCCCCAACGGCAGGCAGACCCACCATGCCTCCTCCAACTCCACCCCCTGTCCCTGCTGCCCTCGTGAGTCCCCTTCAGTCGAGAAAGGTTGCAACGTGAATCCATTTGGCTCTCCGTTCTATCTTCCACTTCCCCCTTTGTTGGGTATTACGATGCACCTGGCTCCGGCTTGCAGACAGGGCTCATTAAAATTATCTTTGGATTGCTGAAAATACAATATCCTTTGACACAGTACAAAGTGCCTTTGTGGCCCCGAGAGGTTGCAGAAGGCCAAGTTCAGCAATGAGCGAGGAGTTGGGAAGCCGGAAACGAGCGGGAAGAGCTTGAAGCGCTTTGCGTTTGCTGAAGCGTCTTCGTCACCCCTCCTGCGGGCTCCACGTCTGCACACAGTATTCTGGGTCACCCTCATTCGGCATGTTTACTATACAGAAAATCGTTTAAACGCATTAAATTAATTATATTGGTGACTCAACTCCAACTGATTCAGTGCGTGCAGTCCGCTGGGGTCAGGCCTGGGTGCCTAGCTGGTATGTTGGTGAAGAGATCTCTTCTCTGAAGCTCAGAGTGAAGATCTGGCTTAGCCTGGGACCCGGCTCCATTTCATCTGTCTGGGGACTGGAGTCCACAGCAACAAGCATCTATATCTCTGCTCTATCCAGTGACTCAGCCATGCCGTATGCCACTGGCTTCCGGGGACAGTGTGACGTTCAGGCCTGTAAGGACCCCAGACCCTGGATTCCCAGGATTCTCCCTCAGTGGGACCTTCTTCTGCCAAATACGTATGGGGAGTGAACCCCAGGCTGGAATCACCTGCTTAGGTCTTAGACTCTCAGACACTGCACACAATCGTTTTTTCTGAAAGCAGAAGGGTCTTGGAGCATGATTTCTGCCCAGACTTGAGTATCTTCCAGGAGCTATGTTAAAATTCACGATCTGAGCAAAACCAGCACAAATATACATGCTAATTTGGATGAGAAGGGGTAGGTTTAGTCAAGAGGTCCCAACCTCACAAAGAGAGCTACAGGGAACGAGGGGATGCTGGGAGTAGAAGAAATACTCCCCAGGGAAGAGCATACCAATTGGATATTGAGGTGGTTTGAATGAGAATAACCTCTATAGGCTCCCATATTTGAATGCTTCATTCACAGTTAGTGGAACTGTTTGGTAAGTATTAGGAGGTGTGGCTTTGTTGGAGGAGGTGTGTCAATGGGGTGGAATTTGAGGTATAAAAAGGTCAGGAAACTTTTCAGTTCTCTTTCTCTCACTCTCTTCTCTCTCTGACTCTCTGTCTTTCTGTCTGTCTGTCTGTCTGTCTCTCTCTCTCTCTGTGTGTGTGTGTGTGTATGTGTGTGTGTGCCTGTCTGTCTCCATCTCTGCCTCATGTTTATGGATCAGATGTATGCACTCAGTAACTGTCCCAGTGCTATGCCTGCCTGCCTGCTGCCATGTTCCCACCATGATGACCATGGACTTAAACCCCCAGGAAACATGACCTGCAAATTAAATGTGTTCTTTTATAAGTTTCCTTGGCCGTGGTGTTTTGTCATAGTAATAGAAAAGCAACCAAGAGTTACCCAATACCAAATGGCACAGGAAGGGTCCTGGGAGGGTAGGAGCTCTGAAAAGCCTACAGGTTGTTTTCTATCCAGGCAAGAGTGGCCAGACTCAGCCAGGGTGCTAGATATGGTACCTGGGCTAGATCTGGAGTGGTGGGGTTGGGAGGGTGTGTGGAGGGGAGGGTCAGGCTGACTGGCAGGCAGGCTAGATCCTGGAGAAGGATGTACAGAATCTGGATGGTAGACAGATTGGATGTGGTAAGAGAGAGGTCTGGGAAAGGCAAAGGCCAGCACAGCCCTGAAAACATACATTAAAAATAACATTATACAGACTTAACAGGTTGTATTTATGTATTTAGGAATATATATAATTATATGTATGTCACATCAATTAAAGAAAAAAAAAGAGGCCATGAAAAAAAATTCAAGTGCCAAGTAATGCTATGCTCAAAACATCTCCTTCACTGGTCTCTCAGTAAGGGCCCATGTCTCAGTCACTGTTCTATTTCTGTGAAGAGACACTATGACCATGGCAACAATTATAGAAGAAAGCATTTAATTGACGGCTTGGTTACAGTCTCAGTGAGTTACTCCATTATCCTCATAGCGGGGAGCATGGTGGCACGCAGGCAGATGTGGTGCTAGAGCTGAGAGCTTCGTATCTTCATCCATAGGCAGGAAGAAATAGACAGGGCCTGGCATGGGTTTCTGAAACCTCAAAGCCCAACCCCAGTGACACACTTCCTCCAACAAGCCACGCCTCCTAATCCTTCTAATCCTTTCCAACAGTTCTACTCCCTGCTGACTAAACATTCAAATATATGAGTCTATGGGGGCCACCCGTTTTTTAAAATTTATTTATTTATTGTTTATGAGTACACTGTAGCTGTCCTCAGACACACCAGAAGAGGGCATCAGATCCCATTACAGATGGTTGTGAGCCACCATGTGGTTGCTGGGAATTGAACTCAGGACCTCTGGAAGAACAGTCAATGCTCTTAACCACTGAGCCATCTCTCCATGGGACCATTCTCATTCAACCACCACATTTCACCCATAGGCCTTGTCTTAGGGTTACTACTGCTGTTATGGAAAAGATCTTTCTGATTAACCTTTGTGTGGGTGTTGGTGGCAGTATGTGTCTGTATATTGTATGATTGTCACTCTCCATGGACAGACTCCATGCAGAAGCCATCCCAGCCAGGAAGGCGAGCCCATCTCTCTAAAGCTACATCCCCAGACTGTAGGACGCATGTTTTAAAAGAGTGTAAACACGAGGCTGGGGAAATGGCTCAGCTGCTAAGAGCATCTGACGCTTTCACAGAGAACCTGAGTTTGGATCCTAGCAACCATGTTGGGGCGTCCACAGCTGCCTGTAACTCCCACTCCTAAGGATCTGGCGCCCCCTGCTGGCCACTATGAGACTCCACAGCACCCCCTCCCTCCCTGACCAGGAAGGGCTAGGCACCAGTGCAGTCCAAGAAGCCCCGTGCTGGGCGGAGGTCTTTCTCTCGATGGCTCCTCTTCAGGTTTATCTCACTGAGAGGGAAAGAAAGGACTGTCCGAGAGCTGTCATCGAGCTCAGGACCTGGCTGCTTTTGTTCCTGGCCAGGAGGGATCGCGGGCCAGCAGTTCCATTCAAGCTTCTGTGTTAGGGTTTTGTGAAAAGAATTTCAGCCACTCGAATACCAGCCGCTGTTGCCCATCCACTCCCAACAACATTTTACTTAAAAAAGTAAAGTTTATAAAGCAAGTCGAGTTGGAATCCCGAGTGGCCCAAGTAGGCTGCCTGGGAAAAACAAGATCCCCCTGGGGAGAGAGAGCACAGAATAGGCTGGAATGACTTGTTATCTCATGGCACTGTGGCCCAGCACAGCTGCCAGCCTTCACACACACACACACACACACACACACACATACATACACACACATACATACACACACATACACACACATACACACATACACACACACACATACATACACACATATACATACACACACATACACACACATACACACACACACGGAGTTCACTTTCTACTCAGAAAACCTTCACACACACACATACACACATACATACACACACATACACACACATACACACACATACACATACATACACACACATACACACACATGCACACACATACACACATACACACACATACACTCACACACAAGGAGTTTACTTTCTACACAAAAAACCTTCACACACACACACACACACACACACACACACACACACACACTCAATGCACACATGTTTAGACATATATGCAAGTCCACACTGACACACCCACCCATGCGTACATGCACAGGCACACCTGCATAGACATCTGCACACAAGTACACACATGCCTGTGCACACACAACTAAACACCATGTCTGAGAGCTGGCCCATCTCTCCTCCCTGTGTGATTCTCTGAGTGGCTGGTTTCATCCTCCTACACAGATCCTGCATGTCTGTGTCCTGTATTTGATGCTCTCTTTTAACCCAGAGGCAGGGGTTACACAGAGCAGAATCTCACACACACTTAATGGAGAAAGAAGGTGGCCTACGAACCCATCTCTCCCCATCCACGCTGCCGAACCAACACCCTCTAACACAAGAAACAAGCCGCTGTGTAGAACAGCCCTGACAGACGGACTCAGAAACTGCAGCCATGGTGTCAGACAGAGAGACCGCAGTGTACCTGGTGGGGCTAGGTGACCTGAGAGGACACTCACTGTCTGGGCCTCAGTCTCCCCGTCTGCAGAATGGGAACTGCTCAGGAATGAGTGTTCAGTGCCCACTGACAGCCCCCAGGCTGCAGATTTTGTTATGGATGTAGTGTTCTGAGGGGGATGGCGTCAGCAGCGAGTCACATGATGCCTATGAGGGCCTGTGCACTTCACACAAAGATGAGCCAATCGATTCGCCCTTATTAAGGTTACAGTGTTCAGAGCCAAATAAAGTCTACCTGTGAGCAAACGTGATTTCGGGATTCCTGCTGCTCACACACTCTAGGGATCTGTGCCGCTGAGGGGGGAAGGCGGCTGTCACCCACCTGCCTCCTGTCTGGCTCTGTGCCACGAGACTCATGCACAGGTGCTGTTGGCACCCCACCCAGGTCTCCGGGGATCCCTTTGAAGGGTCTGGCTGGATTAGCCCATCCCCCGGGTGCCACCGGTACCTGGCCAATAGCTCCCAACCTGCGAGTCTCGGGGCTCTGACTTGGTCCAGGGAAAGGCCACCCTCACGCCATGTCTGAGCTGGCCTAAGAGAACATGTCACTTACACATGTATCCGGGAGCTGATCTAAGACTGCCAGATGTTTGTAAGACTGCCAGATGTTTCTATGGGAACACCAGTTATCCCCAAGAAATGTTTCACTGTAACCTAATTGTTATCTTGGGTGTTGGCTCCCCATGCTCAGTCTGCACCCGTCACTGGTGCCCTTCCCTAGGATCCCCTTCTGAGGGTCTCGTTTGTCTCCTCTAATGAGTCAGCATCTCTGGCACCTCTGGGGTACCCAGGCAGCAGGACAATGGCAGCCACGCAGCCCACGAAGCCCACGAGGCCCACGCGGCCCGCCGGACTGCATACGTAGTGTGCGTCCACCTAGGGTGAGGTCGGCCACCAGCCCTCCCTGCAGTCACTTTGCTAATTGAGAAATCTAGAGACACATTGCATCCCATGCCTTCCAGGCCTCAGTACATAAAAAGCCATTTCAACCCAGGCACTAATCAGGCCCGACAGAAGATAGGCCGTCAGGCTTTGGAGCTGACTGCCGTTCACACAAATTCATCAAGAGTGATTCCCAAGTTCTCGCTGTGACTCCGCATCAGGAATTTACCCAAGTTGCGAGGCCACTATCTTCCCTGGCCTCTCATGGCTCCCGTGGGTGTCTTTCTGGGGCTCAGATCTCAGGCCTGATCTGAAGGGGGTGTGGTCCTGTGGCCTTGCAAACTCACCATCAAGAACATTTCTCAGGCAGTAATTGCTAGCAATAAACAACTGCACTAAAACCTGAGCTTCCTGAGCCGCCGTCAGCCTCCCTCTAGCGCACAAGGAAAGCTAAGCAGCTGTAACTGGTTCCCGCTGCAGCACCCATCCTCACAGAGGGGATGATGAGAGGCTGGGATCAGACCCAGGGCTCATCCCAGGAGCCTCCACGCTGTGCTGACTGTGCCTGCCTCTCCTTTCTGTCCTACGTCCATCTCAGCCAGGACTTTCCCCCAACTGACCGTTCCCCCATCTACTCACTGTCCCATCTACTCACTGTCCCCTCCCCATCTACTCACTGTCCCATCTACTCACTGCCCCCATCTACTCACTGTCCCCATCTACTCACTGTCCCCATCTACTCACTGCCCCCATCTACTCACTGTCCCCATCTACTCACTGTCCCCATCTACTCACTGTCCCATCTACTCACTGTCCCATCTACTCACTGTCCCATCTACTCACTGTCCCCATCTACTCACTGCCCCCATCTACTCACTGTCCCCATCTACTCACTGTCCCCATCTACTCACTGTCCCCATCTACTCACTGCCCCATCTATTGACTGTCCCCATCTACTCACTGCCCCCATCTATTGACTGTCCCCATCTACTCACTGTCCCATCTACTCACTGACCCCATCTACTCACTGTCCCCATCTACTCACTGCCCCATCTACTCCCTGTCCCCTCCCCATCTACTCACTGTCCCATCTACTCACTGCCCCCATCTACTCACTGTCCCCATCTACTCACTGCCCCATCTACTCCCTGTCCCCTCCCCATCTACTCACTGTCCCCATCTACTCACTGCCCCCATCTACTCACTGTCCCCATCTACTCACTGTCCCCATCTACTCACTGTCCCCATCTACTCACTGCCCCATCTACTCCCTGTCCCGTCCCCATCTACTCACTGCCCCCATCTACTCACTGTCCCCATCTACTCACTGTCCCCCATCTACTCACTGTCCCCATCTACTCACTGTCCCCATCTACTCACTGTCCCCATCTACTCACTGTCCCCATCTACTCACTGCCCCATCTACTCCCTGTCCCCTCCCCATCTACTCACTGTCCCCATCTACTCACTGCCCCCATCTACTCACTGTCCCCATCTACTCACTGTCCCCCATCTACTCACTGTCCCCATCTACTCACTGTCCTCATCTACTCACTGTCCCCATCTACTCACTGTCCCCTCCCCATCTACTCACTGCCCCCATCTACTCACTGCCCCCATCTACTCAGTGTCCCCATCTACTCACTGCCCCCATCTACTCACTGTCCCCCATCTACTCACTGTCCCCATCTACTCACTGTCCCCTCCCCATCTACTCACTGCCCCCATCTACTCACTGTCCCCATCTACTCACTGTCCCCATCTACTCACTGTCCCCCATCTACTCACTGTCCCCTCCCCATCTACTCACTGCCCCCATCTACTCACTGTCCCCATCTACTCACTGTCCCCATCTACTCACTGTCCCCTCTCCATCTACTCACTGTCCCCATCTACTCACTGTCTCCATCTACTCACTGTCCCCATCTACTCACTGTCCCCCCATCTACTCATTGTCCCCATCTACTCACTGTCCCATCTACTCACTGCCCCCCATCTACTCACTGTCCCCCCATCTACTCATTGTCCCCTTCACTCTCTACTCACAGTTCTTGTGACTTGGAGTGAGACCTGGCTCTTAGTCTATGAAATGAATGTTTGTTGATTGAATAATCATAGTGCAGCTCAGAACAACAATCCAGGGCTTTCTTTCCAAAAGCAGAGGTCCTGGGGTGTGGAGGTGCCTCAGTGCTAAAGTGTCACAGGCATGGAGATCTGCACTTGAATCCCTAAAACCCGAGTGAAGCTGGGCAAAGTAGCACAGGTCTGGAATCAGCACACATGCAGCCCACCTGCAGCACACCTGCAGCACACCTGCAGCAATCCTGCAGCACACCTGCAGCACACATGCCGCCCACCTGCAGCACACCTGCAGCACACATGCCGCCCACCTGCAGCACACCTGCAGCCCACCTGCAGCACACCTGCAGTGATATAGGAGGTGGGGCTGGGGGATCACCGGAAGTTCGTGGACAAGTAGGCTTGTTGAACAAGAGACACAGCCTCCAACAAAGTATAAAGACCAATGCCCGAGGTTTTCCTGTGACCGACCACGGTTTTCCCCAAGTGTGTGTGCACGCGAGTGGTTTTTAAGCACAGCAAAACCCCCAGAAGTCTCAAAACCTTTTGCCTGAGACGTTGGTGCACACGCAATTACACATGAGTGCAGGCAACACACAGCTCGGAAGCCCGCCGTCTCCCACTCCTGCTGTCAGATACATCCGAGAGATCCAAACAGTGCGGTTTAGCAGTTTGTGAGAACTGATGCCTAGCCCGGCAAAGCTTTCGAGTTTCACCTCCTTAAGGCAGGGGAGAAATGTACCTATTTTTTAAAACAAAACAGCAACAACAACAAAAAAAAAAAAAAAAAAACAGCACCAAGGAGTTTATTGTTTAGAACTTTGGTGGTCCCTGGGCACAGGCACTCTGGAAGCAGGCTGTGAACTCTGAAGGAGCCGGGAACATGGCGGTCACAGTGGCCCTTGCTGTAACCACAGGTGGAATGGCTAGGAAAACTGAGTACTTGCTGAGTGCTTGCTCTGTGCTGGGTACTGAGCTTAGTTCTCTGTAGTATCTCATTTAACTCTTACAATAAGCCCTGCTGTGGGTACTTTTGTTACCCTCAGATTTGTATGTCAGATTCCTAAGCCTTGGCATGTTACAGGTGCCGCTGGCTGGGGTCACATGGCACATAACAGTGACATTAGAAGTGTGCCGGGTTCTGTGAGCCTCCCAACGCAGGAGTCTTTGTTTGAAACTAATTAGGCCCCACAATGTAGAAACTAGCAACAATTAGTGAGAAAACAAGTTTCTTCAAGAACCTCCACAGGGCTCAGGTGAATGAAGAAGCTGGGATTTGAACCCATGCCGTCTGCCTTTCAACCTTCGCCATCTGTTGCCTATACCTCTATAAACGCTCTTCCTTTAGGGAAGAAAATAATTCCCATCCAATGGATGGAGCTGAAACTAACCAGTGGATCCTCCCATCAGCATCTTCCCAGGTGGGGACACTGTGGCCCTTGGGTAACAGCAAGGAAGACACAGGGCTGCAGCTAGAATCCTGCCCTCGACTGTTTTTAGGCAGCTACCTCTATGAAGACCCTTAATCCCCCCTATTTTTAAAATAAATAAAGGGTCATAAGTCCCAGGCTGATCTACTTACTGTGTAGCCAAAGATGACTTTGAGCTTCTGATCCTCCTCCCTCCACCTTCCCACGTGCTGTGATCACAGGCGCACATGATGCTGTGTCAGCCTGACGCTGCCCCTGACGCTGCCCCTAGGGACAAGGCTCTGCCTTTTGTTCTAACAATGTCATCCTGTTTAGTTATCTTAGTATTATTATCTTAGTACGTCCATGGTGGAAAATGGAGAAAGTTCAGTCCAGTATCAAAATGGCCTCAAAGCCAGCTGACACTGACTCCCCCCTGGATGCTCTGTACTAAGACACAGGTCCCTTCTCTCCTTTTGTCACTATTCCCACCTATCAGGTCAGGAGTTTCTCAATCTTTTTAATTCTTATTTCAGTGTGACAGATAAGGCACATTTAAACTCAGTTCAGCCCAGTGCTTCTCACCTTGTGGCTCGAGACCCCCTTTGGGGGTCAAATGATCCTTTCACGGGGCTCCCCTAAGACCATCAGAAAACACGGCTCTCTGTACTACAATTCATAACAGTAGCAGAAGTACAGTTATGAGGTAGCAATAGAAATAATCTTATGGTTTGGGGGTCACCACTGCATGGGGAACCGTATTAAAGGGTCGCAGCACAGGGAAGGTTGGGAGCCATGTAATGCGCTCACACTGCTGGCTGTCACCACTGCGGAGCTCCAGAACTCTCCAGCATCACGACTGGAAGCAGACACACACAAACCCCCTTTTAGGAAGGGTTGTTTCATGCGTTTTGATTTGTGAGACTGGGGACCAAGCCTCATGTGCTAGCCATGAGTCCAGCCACTGAGCTATGCCCCAGCCCTTACTGGAGGCCATTTTACATGTCTGGGAAAGTTCGTTTGGTTCTATAGGCGAGCTGGTTATACTGCGTGTTTATTTCAACGGTATGTTTAAAGTCCCATCATAAGTGCTTTGCTAACTAACTTTAGAGAGAACTTTATACAGACTTGTTGCTTGGTTGAGTTTCTGAGGCAGGGTTTCACGTATCTTAGGCTGTCTTTAAACCTGCTATGGAACCCAAGGATGATGCTGTACACCACCACTGCCCAATTTATGGGGTGCTAGGAAGCAAATCCAGGGTTTCATACCTGTGAAGACTAATGAAGCACTTGACTATATCCCCAGCCTGTAGGACGTATGTTTTAAAAGAGTGTAAACACGAGGCTGGGGCAATGGCTCAGCCTCTAAGAGCATCTGACGCTTTCACAGAGAACTTGAGTTTGGATCCTAGCAACCATGTTGGGGCGTCCACAGCTGCCTGTAACTCCCACTCCTAAGGATCTGGCGCCCCCTGCTGGCCACCATGAGACTCTACACGCGTGCAGCACATACTCAGACACATACACATAAATAAAAATGAGGGGTTTGTTTTGTTCTGTTTTGAGGAGTGAAGTCTGATGTGGTGGCGCATGCTTCTAATCCCAGCACTGAGGAGGTAGAGACAGGAGGGTCTGTGTGAGATTGAGGCAGCCTGGTCTTTGCAGCATGGTCCTCTGGACAGCCATGCCTATATGATAAGACCTCCCTTGCTCTCCCTTCTCTCTCTGTCTATGTCTCTCTCTGTGTCTCTGTCTGTCTGTGTGTGTGTGGTGTGTGTGTGTGTGTGTGTGTGTGTGTGTGTGTGTGTGTGTGTGCTTGTGTGTGCCACAAGCAAAAATATCAACCTTGGCCAAATTTTTAAGCAAATAATGAAGCGTCGTCGATATCCCACTGCTGGGGAAAACTGTCAGGAAAATGCCCGGGTGAAAATCTCTCAGAGGAACTCCACACTCACTCGCCCCGTTTCTTTAATGGAGGCTAGGACAGCCCCTTGGTTAACGTCAAGGTATATCAGCCTAGGACCTCAGGAGGGCAGCTGACATAAATTGCAGAGGACACAATGAAAGGTTCCGAGGCTTGATGCATGTCGCTGGCCTGTACGTGCTTATGCAGAGGTGACTTGCACACTCGTCAGGTGACACTCCAGGCCTGGCTCTTGCCAGCCCCTGTGGGAGTAGGCTCAGTAGACCCATTTACTCCTAAGAGTGTGAATCCCATTATCTTCCAACACCCACCTCCATCTTCTGTCTCAACAGAAGCCAAGCCTCCCACAGCTCCCTGCTCAAGCCTGTCCAGCCCTAGGACCTGGCCGGGGCATAAAACACTGTGGAAGGGCAAAAGTGTCCACAGGAGGGGCGGGTGCTGCTTGCCCGTGACTCCCTATGAGAAGTGGAGTTGTTAAAGCATGCACTCCAAAGACAAGCTGTCACCTGCTATGTCACCTGATAAGAACTCAGTTTCCTAATCTAGTGGGTTCACACTTGAGGTCACGCCCCCTGGTATGGAGGTGCGGGGAGAGAGTACCCATTGTGTACAGGTCCGTAAGACTGAACTCAGGACATATGCCTGGAAGGATGTGAGCGTGGGGGCCACAGAGCCACGGCTACTCAGTGTCTGATGGGAGCCCTGGGGCTGGACTGGGAAAAGCCTTCGAGCTTTCTCTCAGTCTGTCGGCAATGGGAATGGGTGTGTCTTTGGGCAAGGCCTTTCCTCAGAGTGGAGGGTCAGTCCCAGCACTATTGTCAAGAGCCAGGGATGGCAATTTGGCCCCTAAATAGTGAAGCTGGACATATCCCAGAACTCCTATAGACAAGGACATGTCTTAGCTTAAAGGCTGGTTAACACGGTCGGCTATACGGCCCAGGCTGACCTCTGACCTCTGGATCATCACCACGCTGCCTCCACATCAGGGCGGGGATGCACTCATGTTCAGTTGTAGTCTCCGGACCTCGCCATCCGTAATAATTCACATCCTCGCATTCGGTTGCACATGAACACTCACGTGCCTGTGACTATAGAGATCTGTAGTCATCATAAAGGGAAGGTCTTATCACTGTATTCCAGTAGCTTCAAAATATCTCTCAAAGGGGATGTCCACAGAAACCTAAAGTCACTGGTCCATTTAACATTTAAATTAACACCCCTTCCCGCCTCCCCTCAAATCTGCTCTTCGGAAAACTCTTTTAATCATTCCTTTAAATTTAAAAATTAGCACGCACATGTGTGCAACACATAGGAGAAGCCACGCCTTAATGAAGGGCCAGGATCAAAGCCCTCGGTCAGCTTAGCAGCTCAGACCCCGAGGCCATTAGCGGTGCCACATTCCCTGCCTGTGTCCTAGATGTAGAAGATGGGACCATTAACTGGGACCCAGAGCACATTCCGTGTTGTAATGATCATGTGGTTATTTTCCTGTGGGATATAAAATCATAGCTTGCCTGTGAGGCATCGAGACAAGGTCTCTTTCTCCACGTTCTTAGGGGTTCTCAGGAAAGCCAAGCACAGATGGTACGTGGATGTGTGAAATCACGAAGGAGCTTGTGTGTGGAGTGGGGGAGTGGGAAACGGTGACCTCTTTTGAGTTTTCTCTTCACTTTATCTTGAGAGCCACCATGGTCATCCCATAAAAGGTTAAGACATGACTCAGAGATGAGGGAGAAAGAGGGTGAGGGAGATCTGTCAGCAGCAAAGCCCCGATCGCCTGGCCCAGCTTTTGCCTGCACCATTTTCCTGGGACTGTTCATGGTCTTTCTGTTTAATGCCCTTTCTCCTCGTCCCTGTATTTTGAGTACTAAAACCCAGCGCTGGGGTCAGAAGGCAGAGGTCCTTGGATTTCTCTCTCTTCTGCGGTCGTGTTAACACTGTGCATTGGAGTTTTGCAGCAGAAACTTCTGCTACGGAATCCTCCAGGGAGGACATTTCTGCGGTTTGCTTCTCTGTGGTCAGTTGCTTTATGGTCTGGCTTCCATCTCTGCTGATCACAAAGGAACAGAGCATCAAAGACAGCCTGTCTCTGATCAATCACCCCCCCCCGCCCATCTCTGGGTGTCTCCTCCCATGGTGGAGACATATGGGGAAAGTGAACAGTGGGTGGGTGGGGGGGTGAGTCTGTGGCCAGATGGAAACAAAGAGGGACGAATGGATGGACAGATGGAAGGGTATATGGATCGGTGGGTAGATGGTGGTTGGACGGACAGCTAGGTGAGTGTGTGGATGCATAGGCACATGAGTGGGTGGGTGGAGATCAATACGCAGCTGAGAGAGTGGAGAAATGATGAATGGGTGGGTGGGTGATTTGGTGGGTGGGTAAGTTGATAGCTGGAAATGTGAGGTCGTGAACAGCGGCCACAGAGGTCACCTCGGGCGTCTGCTTCATTTGAATCTCAGAAGCGATTGGCCCCAGTGCCGTGGCTCCTTTTCTGTACAAGTCCTGACCCCTTGACAGTTTGCACCGTGTCTCCCGATGTACGGACCGTCTTCTCATCTGACTCCAAAGGAAACGTTTCATCTCAGGCCTTTCTTCCTCACCGGCACTTCACCCTGGCGGGGACCGGGCCTCATTAAAATCCCTCCTCTGCCCAGTTCCTCTTTGAGGAAGCGCCTTGTTAAGGCATTTCTGCTGTGAAATGGATCACACCAGCCCACGTGGGTGCCCGGCCTGAATGCTAAAGACCGTTATTAGCAGATGGAGCCTCGAGATGTTTCAGATTTGTCAGTTCTGATGCTTGCAGGATTATATTTTCAAACATCATCACGCATCCTGTGACAGACTTGATTACGGTGATGAACTAGTTTCCTTCCTCTGAGAGATGTTCTAGTTGCAGAAATGATCCTGAAAGCGTCTCAGAAAAGTACTGGGCAAAACTGAAGTGACATTATTTCGTTTGGGTGGCTCCATTAGCTTACCGGGAGAGGCAGCTTGCTAGGGTGAAAATATGGCTACCCTTGGGTGGCTGAAGTCAGTATCTGCATTCTCTTCTGCAAAGCGAGAGCAGCGACCAGGGGCCCTTGTGCGGGGTGTTCAGAAGAGGAGCTGAGAAAGGCACGTAGCAAACTGTAGGAATCCTGTGGGAAAAAGCAAGCCGGACTTCACTCACACCTCCTATTACTGACTGATTTTTGATGATGATAGTGGTGGTGGTGATTGAGAGATTGATTGATTGATTGATTGATTGATTGATTGATTGATTGATTGATTTAGGTTTACCCAACAGTGAAGATTCACAGTGAGGGCCTCCCCCATGCCAGGCCTGCATTCACCAAGGGTTCAGAAGGGAGCAGACACTCACACTGATGACGATGTTTGGTCAACCCCAGGCTCTGTTCAGAAGCACCTGAAATATGGCAGGGCCCCAAGTGTAAACTGTGGGCTGGATCAGACTCAGTACACACATGTGAAAATGTCTAAACCAGTGTGCGAACCTGTAATCTTCACTACTCAGAAAGCCAAGGCAAAAAAAAAAAAATCATGAATTTGAGCCCAACCAGCACTGCACCCATCAGGTAGAGAGATTTGCTGCCAAGTCTGATACCCTGAGTTTACTCTCGGGGATCCACAGGGTGGAGGGAGAAAACCAATTCCCATGGGTTGTCCACTGACCCACACACTCGTACTGTGGCACATGTATGCCACACCCTGAAACAAAATAAGTAACTGTAAAAATATTAAATAAAAGTGTACAACGTCAATTCTTAAATGGCTGACAATTGAAATGCTATTATTTTGGGATGTACTGAGTTTGAGAAAATGTGCTAACAACATAGGCTGGGTCAACATTTAAGAGCACTTGTTGCTTTTTCAGAAGACCCAGGTTCAATTCACACTCACACACACACACACACACACACACACACACACACACACACACACGCACCAGCTGATCCACAAGTGCTTATGACTCCTATTGCAAGGGGTCTGATGCCCTCTTCTGGCCTCCACGGGCACCTTCATGCATGCGGTTCACATACACAGACATAAACAGAATCTTCGGATTGCCTATCAACATTAATTTTACTTGCTCTTTCCGTCTTCCTGGTGCGTGTCAGGCAAGCATTGTCTCGGGGCCACATCTTCCCCTTTGATCACCTTTCAAAAGTGGCTATTGATCAGGTAGCACATTTGCAATCTCTCTCCCTCTCCCTCCCTGCCACCGCCCCCTCCTTTCGGTCCTCTGGCAACAAGACTTTGGCTATATAACCTAGGGTGGCCTCGAACTCACAGCAATTCTGCTTTGGCCACCCTAGTACTGGAGTTATGAGTGTGTGCCCTTATGGCTGACTTCATTTTCCCTCTGCCACAGTGTTTAAACTCTAAAGGTGCTCCCACCGACCTCATAGTCAGGCAGTGGGCTAGACCTCGGGGCCAGGCAGCGTTTGCAAAGGCAGAAATGCTGGAGGGGGTGGGCAGGGCATTTCTCCCAAATGAAGACCAGGACTCTCTGGGTGTCTTACATCTTCTGTGACCTGAGACCCAGTAGTAGCTGGGCAGTTGTGAGACAGGACAGGCAGAAAGCATTTATGACAACCTGGCTTCTCAGAATGGGGAGAGGAAAAACTGGGCACAGCCCGAATGCTCAGTGGAAGCATTAGCTTAGGTAGATCTTGATATGCCCAGACAGTGGAATTCTTGGCAGCCACTAAAAACAATTGTTCTGGAAAGATATTCGACAGCATAAAAAGATTAATAATGCATAGGTTTGCAAAGAAAAATCAGTGTAGTCACATCACAAAGGGTTGCATGGCAAGCCCTCATGTTTGAGTTTTAAAAGCTACTTTTATTTTGTGTTGTGGAGGAGGGAGGTATACACACCATGTTACACATATGTGAGGACTCAGTCAGCCCTCCCCTGTGTACTGTGAGCTCCAGACACTGGACTCAGACCCGCAGGACCGGCAGCAAATGTCCTCAACCACTCCGCTGACTCACCGCCAGCCCTGATGAGAGAATTTAAATACGTAAAGACACATTAACCGTGTTTCCTCTGGATACATTTTTTGTTTATCTATTTCCATATATTCTGTAGTGAACAAACTTAGGTCTCAGTTCCAGAAAATAGGCAGAGGTGAAACGCAGAGGACCAAGAGTTAAACACTAATTGCCAAAGACATGGATGTGTCCCAACTAGGCTGTTTCTAGTCGGGGACTTTTAGTCAGCCTTCGGCTTCCTTTTCTCACCTGTACAATGGGTATAACATTGTTTGCTTCCTTTGGGACCATGAGCACCAGTAGTGACCCTCCCTGTCTGATAGTTCCTGGCACCACCAGACCCTCAGCCAACATGAACGATCTTCCCCTGTCGTAGCTTGCCTTGGTGTTGCTATGATAAAACACCATGACCAAAAGCAACTTGTGGAGGGGAGGGTTTGCTTCAGTTTGTAGCTTACAGATGTGAAGGGAAGTCAGGGTCGGAACTCAGGCAGGGCAGAACCTGGAGATGGAGCTGATGCAGAGGCTGTGGAGGGATGCTGCATACTAGCTTGCTCCTCATAGCTTGCCAGTCTGCCTTCTTATAAAATACATGACCACCATCCCAGGTAGGGTGCACCCACATCAGTCATTAATTAAGAAAATGGCCTACAGGCCAAACTGATAGAAGCATCTTCTCAGCTGAGGTTCCTCTTCATGGACTACTCTACCTTATGTCACGTAGACAGAAAACTAACCGGGATGCCCCGGCTGGAGCAGGCTCTCTTGTTTACCTTCTTTGTGGTCCTGAGGATTCTACTTAGAGCGCCAAACATGCTGGGCACTATGTGTCCCAGTGAGCTGCATCTCCGACCTTTTCTTGGTTTTCATTTCAAGAACAGGTCTTACAAGCCTGGGCTGGCCTTGAACTCAGTATAGAAACCATGCCAGCCTTGAACTTAGGTCTTCTTGGATCATCTTCCCAAATAGCTGGCATTATTGGCCTTGGCAACCTGTTCTTGATCCTCAGTCTGTTTTGGAGAGATCTAATTCTCATTTACAAATGGCTCCATAGGAAAGAGGACAAAGTCTGAAGCAGAGTCAGAGAGGCCGGTATGGCCTGGCTTCAGAGGAGCCTTAGTTCCTGAGCCAGAAGGACCTGCTGTTCCAGTTCTCTCCTGGAGGCCTCAGATCTAAGTTGGACCCCTGCTGGTCGCAGTCCAGTTGAAGATATTACATAACTTTGTCCTGGATGTGTGGGCGGCTGCCTTACACAGGGTAGAGGCCAACATGAAAAGCCTTTCGTAGTCAAGGTCAAGTATGTAAAGTGTAGATTGTGATATCCCCACACTGAGTCTGAGTATACAGCACATGTAGGGATCCCGTGTGTGCTTACAGAGGCAAGAATGTGTGCACACATTCACTTACATGAGTGGCACACTGATACCCACTCGGATTTCACGGTACCCCGCCTCCCCAAGGGTTTTCGTCAGCCGTATGTAGTGACAGGTTAATCCACTGTCTTCAGTAATCTGGCAGAGCCTCTGCAGAGACTCTGCAATGTTTTCCACAGTGTACAAAAAAAAAAAAAAAAATTCCTGTTTGACCTCAAATCTAGTAATTTCATCAACTAGATTAGGAAGGGATGCTTCAGTAACCCGTGGTTAACGACCTTAACTGCTGGGCAGATGTCCGGAGAATTAAGTCTCTGGCACTGCACAGCCTGAGCCCTTCCCCGGCCCCAGCGATGCGATTTGGGGCAGCCATCTGGCTGAAGTTCTCTCTCAGGGCTTCCGGCCACACAGTGGCAACTGTGACGGAGGCGGTGTTTGCTCCAGGTGTTGACGATCACCTCTGTTGGACACTCAGTGAACTTCGGTGAATTCGTCACGGGAAAGAGAAAGGCGTGTGCCTGCATGTGGTTAGAGGGGGCTTTCAGATCTCTCAACCCTATGTAATTCTGGAGGGATGAAAATTAGCCTGGACTCTAGGCCGGAAGCAGCACTAAACCCCTAAGGGTCTGAGTCTCCAGCAGGGGAAATGCAATGGGCACCATCTTGTAGAGGCAGGAATGGGAGCCCCGGGAGGCCCAATCCACACAGGTAGGAAATGGCAGGGTTTTGTTTCTCTTCTGGATCCTCTGCTTCTAACGCCTATCCAGTTTCCACCCTTGAGTCTCTCGCTGGCCTCTGTGGAATCTGGTGGAGCCTATTTTCACTGCTTCGCACCCACCACCTTTCTACGGCATGTTCTGAGTGTGGGAAGAGTCAAGGGAGCAATGGGACCGGGAAAGCTCTGGCTGTTAGAGCTGACAAAGCACAGAGGAGAGGGTCGCCACGCTCTGCACTCTAGGCCCTGACTGGGGGCACTAGGTGACTCGGGTCTGCCCAGATGATAGCACAGAGGCTTTTAAGGCTCTGGAATGGGGCACCAGCTGACTGTGCTGCGGAACTGGTGAGAATCCCAGAGTTTGTAGGCAGAAGTCTGTAGGCTAAGTATGGGAGAAGAGAGAATGGCTCGGAGATTCCCCAGCAGGTCACGTGCATTCCCAGCATCACCTTAGTCTACAGCTCAGTCTTTGTCAACACACAGTGTCCTAAGGTTCTGTCTGAACACAAGCAGAGAAATGGGAAGGATCGTCCTAGGGCTCAGGTGGGACCAGACTCCATGAGAAACGCATCACAAGCCAGGAGTAAAATGACCAGAGGGCTTGGTCCCCACAGTGGAGTAATTAACTCCAGACTGAGGATGGCCCAGGCCTTACCTAATGAACTTAAGGGCAGGACTCAAAGGGTCGGACTTTCAAATTACTGTCCAAAAGCTTAAGAATGTGTAAAGGGATCTACTGTTGTGTTGTGTTTTTTCAATGTGTATGTATACAAGAAATATTTTAGTTTAATTTAATTCTCTCTCTCTCTCTCTCTCTCTCTCTCTCTGTGTGTGTGTGTGTGTGTGTGTGTGTGTGTGTGTGTGTGTGTGTGTGTAATAAATACTGAGATTGAAAGAAGAAGTCAGGTGTCCTACTTTGTCACTCCCCACTTTACTCCCTTGAGACAGAATCTCTCACTGTACCAGGATCTGGGCTGTTGGCTGCACACCCCAGAAACCCTCCTGTCTCCACACCCCCCCCTGCACTGGGGTTACAAGCCTGAGTGACCATGCCCAGCTTTTAAGTGGTGTTGGAATCTCAGTTCACACTGGCAAGCTTAGCAAGTATTCATATCTGCTGAGCTATTTCCCGACCTGGAATTTTGTTTTATTTTATTTTATTTATCATTCTTTGATATCTGACATCCAATCAAGAAAGAACAAGCAGGTAGATAAAGTCTCCCCGGTGTCTGAGAACCCTGAGGAGGTCAGCATGACTGAAACACGTTAGCCAATGGGAGAGAAATGAGGGATGACATCACAGGAGTCTAGACAGCATCCAACCTGGTGAACCACATACAAGGACTCCACCACCCCAGGAGAGGGCGTCTTTCCTCCCACACTGAAAAGTTCCCTGTTCTGTTCTCAAGTCCTTGGGAAGTCACCAAGGCAGTGGCCAGCCCTTGGCAGGTCAGCTCTTTGGATATCCCTGCCCGCACAAAACTTTCACCTGATTCACCATGAAGAGATCAAACAGGAGGCAGAGCTAACTAGCAAAAAGGTGATCTAGGCTGTCTGGAGTCAGAACGGGCCCAGGACCACCATCTGTAAGAGATGTGACCTGGAAACTCTCTCTCTCTCAGCACCAGGTCTTGCTTGTTCATCCAACCCAGATAACTGGGTGTCATGCCTTCTAAAGAGAGCTCAAGGAGGCTCGCAAGGAAAAGTATGTGTGCATAGCCCCTGTGAGGAAACTCTAACATCATATAATGTGGACAGTAAAGATGACAGGAAACCTAGGTAGGTCGCCAGGTGACCAAGAACTGGAGCCCCTCTTCTTCCTCAGTGGCATGGGATTAGTGTTCACTACCAGTGTAGTTCAGGAAGCTGCCACTCAGCTCCTCTGGTGCAAGTAGCAGGACCCACGCTTAACCAAAGATCATGGTCCAAGATGGGGCCTGTCCATCCCGCCATCTTTATGTCTGTGTTCTCCTAGGACAGCCCCCTTCTCAGTCTCCAAACTGTTGCTCGACATCACATCTAGCTAAAGCCAAAAATACTCGCAGCATGTCGACTTGCAGGCCTCCTTACCTTTAATTGGCTGCCTTGGGTCTTGTGCTTGTTCCTTAACTAGCCAAGAGCAGTTGTTGGGATCTGCTAAGTCACTGGACCCATCTCTGCATTGAACTGGCTCCATAGATTTCTGTTGACATTTTACCTCCCATTGCATGGTTCTGCTCTTAACCCATTCTCTGCCGTGTGCCCCATAGAGTGGACCCAATGGGTGGTCTCTAGCTTCACGTTGGGTTTTCTAGTGGAGAGACAGGTAGGAAACAGGCAGCTAAAGGGAGACAGGTTGGATATAGCTCAGTGTTTCTCCCTGTTCTGAGTCTTCTGTAATAGCTCTGTCCCTGTGGTTGTGTCTTGTCACAGTGGCTGTGGATTCTCTGTATCCCCCACATATATTAGAAGGCCCTGGTGACACTATTTTCCCCTTGGACTCTAAAGTACAGAAACATTTTCAGCTAACGCCAGTCTGTGGCTGGCACCTCACCTTCCCCTGTGCCCTGTGATTCAGCTCCCCGCCCCTTAAGAGCCTTATTAATCTCTTTCTTTGAGCCATCCAGGATGAATCCCATTTCCTGCTCTAGCTTAAAGCTACAATACTTTTTCTGTACTCACAGCATCTGTGGGTCTGGGATTTGGGAGTGATTCAGCTAGAAAGTCCTAGAATGATGCCTCTTCTACAAGGCAGATGACACATCATCTGGGACAGTGATCCTCCTAAGACCTGGAAAGGCTTCAGATAGACTTCTAAAATGGCTTCTCTCATGTCTTGCAAGCTGGTTCTGGTTATTTGCAGGACTCAGCTCCTTGCCATAGGCTATTTGGGTGTCCTTATGGTTGCTTCTGTGTCTATGAGTGACCCAGACTGCAGGGTCTCTTTACTCTCTGTGTCTGGGTATTTACCCATGTTTGTGGTGCCCTACTGTTCTCATAGGCTGACTCCATTCCCTTGGGAGGGGACTGTACCAGGGTGTATCCTCAGGCACACCTCGAGGGTCACCATGCATTAGAAAGGCCATCATATATCCTAGCTGAACACCAGAAACTCTCAGCACCCAAAAGGTTGCCAAGCAACAAAAATTAATGTCTGTTACAATAGGTACAGATTCTATCCGTGTGAGGACCAAGACTCTGAAATGACCAGCAAGTCTTGCAAAAGGGTCTGCATTGGCACCAGACACTCTAAGACCAAAGGAGATGTATTTGCCTAAGAGGGACAAAAAGCAGGCCATACGAGACAAAGACCGGAGACTGCCAATGAGGGAAATGAGAAAAGAAAATGGGGGTGGATATTTACCCTAGAGTGACAAAGACTGCCTCTGGATGGTGGAGACGTGTGTGTGTGTGTGTGTGTGTGTGTGTGTGTGTGTGTGTGTGTGTCCCATAGGCAAATAGCAGTTTATAAAGGTAAAAGGAGAACCCCTGTTGTTAGGATGAGGTGTTGAATTCAATTGGGCATGCTATTTAAGTGAGCCAAAGAGGGGTGTTGATTGTTGGACTTAATACTTTGATGGCTGGACCTGGTAGTCAGCTTCAAGGAGAGGAAGTGGGCAAATAAGGAACTAGACCTCGGTGGCTAGCTTTAGGAACGTGATTCAATGGCTTTTTAGCAAAGAAAAGAGAGTGGGGGAAGGCAAGGCCTGCCAGAGCCATGTTGGCCATGCTAGGGCTGGCTAAAGTCCCTTTAGTTGGGCAGGGATGTTAGAATAGCCATGGGAGGTGGTACCAGGGACTCTGAGACAAGAATAAAAAAGAGAAGTCCCATCCATCTTCCTTCCAGCTCCAGCCCTATTCCAACCCTGCAAGCCACACCCAAGACATCTGGCTGTGCATGCAGTGTGGTCCAACCCTGCCTCCCGTGTGCTACATCCTGGTTTCTAACCATCCTCAGGGACAAGCCCTTGTGTCTGGCCACAGCCCAGCACCCTTGCCTCCCTTTCTTCTGCTTGCATCTGACACTTAATACAAGGTTTTAAGATTAACATCTGCTCTACGGGGGACAGTCAGGCGGGGAGATAATGAGTTCTCAGTTAGGTGACGCCTGTCTACTAGCCTGGCCTGGTGGCCAGAGATGTGAGTAGAGACTCACCAGATGGCACAGGCCATTAGATCTGGGAGGGGCCTGGAACACTGTCTCTCGAGACGCTCCCTGCCTGTTTTCCTCCACCCAGTGGTAAAACGAACACTGCCTGCTACGAACTCATTTTCTTGACAGAGGAGCCGAGGCACAGGACTGTGAATGTCTCATTCCCCCTAGCTCAGATACAGGAAGGTGGTGACACCTTTGGGACCTGGGGATCATCTGGTTTTCCTCTACTCAGAGCCACTGAGCAAAAGCAGGTCCGTCAGATTCTTGGCCTTGCGATGGGACCAGAGCAAGAGAGGCCCGTCACTCTAGAGGACCAGAAACCCTAGAGCCCACACAGTGCCTGCCTCAGAGGCTGGCCCAGATGGTCGGGCACGAAGCATTAGTGTGTGTGCAAATGACGGTCACCGGGGCACACTAACAGGGAAACAGAGCTCAGACCCCGTGCCTCTTACCAGCACTTTGTCCCAACAGCACGTAGGTTCTATTTCTACTGTCCCTCGTCTAGGTGTAGAGCACGGAGCAATCTGGTCTTCGCCACCCATTCATGGCAATGAATGCCACTATCTTAGGCATCATTCACCTGTGCCTTCCTGCCCTGTAAGTCCTGTGGCCAACCGGCACGAAGATGCCTAATCTTTCACTTGTGTTTTTACTTCATGCAAATGTGTTAGTAGTTTAAAGACATAAAATCTCTCTCTCTCTCTCTCTCTCTCTCTCTCTCTCTCTCTCATAAATGAAAGCAGCAATGGTCTTCACTTCATAATAAGAGTACCACATACCCAGAGTAGTAAAAGGGAAGCAGTTCATTTTATAATTTTGCAAAGTTGGGTGTCAGCCTAGAATTGCAAGCACATTGAATGCGTAAAACAGTTTCTGAACCAAGTGTTCCACCCTTCCCCCACTTTAATAACCAGGATGCTGCAGTCTTTTTTTTTTTTAAGATTTATTTATTGTATTATTTGTGTGTGAGAATGTTTCTCCTGCATGTAGATTTGTATAGCATGTGTGGGTCAGATGTCCACTGAGGTCATCAGAGAGTGTCAGAGACCTCAGGACTAGAGTTAGCAATGGCTGTGAGCCGCCATGTGGTGCTGGGAATTGAACCCAGGTCCAACGCAAGAGCAACAAGTGATCTTAGCCATTGAGCCATCTCTCAGCCCCAGAAGACTACACTCTTATTCATTGTATAGATCTTTCCTTTCCCTCTGTTGCCAAAGTTTGTCTTTTTTTTCCTTTGTTAACAATAGCTATGTAGCGACACCTTGACATTTTACATCCCGTTTATTTTAAAGCTTATCATGCATGAATAAGTTTATAGGCAAGCTCGCCTGCTAGTAGTTTTCTACTTTAAACTTCCGGTTTGGGCATCTGGGAGCTTAGCAGAACATGGTGGGAACACAGCCAGACTCTCCGGCATTAGCAGGGGCATAATATTTTCTGTTTGCTTGTAGCTGGACCTAAGCTGGATCCAGGCATGTCTGAAAATATGAATCATCAGATGCTATTTCTAGCAATGAAGTAGTATGTTTGTGAGATCAGATCTCGGAGGGAAAGAGAGAGGGACTGAAGGAGAGAGGGACTGAAGGAGAGAGGGAGGGAGAGAGGAAGTTAGAGAGGAAGAAGGACAAGCAGAGACAGAGAGACAGAGAGAGCATGCACACCACACCACAGTGGCAGTTTTTCAAATGTCCTCTTGTGAGAATCTCTTAGGAATGGATACAGAAGTGCATTCTGGGTGAGTGGAACACTGTCCAGGATGACTGCTCCTAGGATATCGTACCAGAAATGACAAGGTCCCCAGAGGTCCCCAGGCCCTTATGTCCCCGCCAGCACCTGGACTTGACTGTTCTTAGTAGCTGCACTTACTCCCACACAGCTCTCATTTCTAACGCCATGGCCTCCTCTCAGTCCTTCCTGACTTGCTCCGTTGTCTCTACCTGTTCTCAGCCTTCTCAGCCTCTCTGCTGGGGGGAGGGAACAGCCTTTGGATGGCTGTTTCAGGAATCCCATGGATAATGTGAATATTAACGCCATGGGGATTTCGGACCACCACAGAATCAAATTCCATGCTGCTGCCTGTCCTGGATGGATGTTCAATATTGATTCATCCTTTGTCTCGTGGTCTGTGCTTTGGAAAAAAAAAAATCTCACTTCTTTCTCCTGTGATTTCCCTACCTAAGAACTGTTTCTACTGCTTAGAGAATGCTCTGCTTTCTCACCCCAGGGCCTTCACATATGCTGTTCCACTTCCTGGTTTTGGCTCACCACCCCCTCTTCCGGGCTCGCCTTGGAATCTCATTCTCTCTCTCTCTCTCTCTCTCTCTCTCTCTCTCTCTCTCTCTCTCTCTCTCTGTCTCTCTCTCCCTCCCTCCCTCTCCCTCTCTCCCTCCCTCCCCCTCCCTCCCTCCCTCCCTCCCTCCCTCCCTTTCTCTCTCTCTGTCTGTTTCTCTCTCTCTGTCTGTCTCTCTCTCCCTCCCTCCCTCTCCCTCCCTCCCTCCCTCCCTCTCTCTCTCTCTCTCTCTCTCTCCCTCTCCCTCCCTCCCTCCCTCCCTCCCTCTCTCTCTCTCCCTCCCTCCCTCCCACCCTCTCTCTCTGTCTCTCTCTCCTCTCCCCCCTCCCCTTTCTCTGACTTAGTCTTAGATAGATGTTGATGGCCAGCCAGAGCACTGCCCATGCTGTGGTTATCGGACTGTGAGCCTCCCTCCACACCCCAGCTGTGAGTGTCCTTGACGGAAGAGCTTACCTGAGAGAATTTCTCAGCCTGGGCTGGGTCTAAATCAATAGGTCTGCACTAACTGCAGAGTGATGCAGACTCACTTTGGAGTCCTGTCAGCCCTCCTCTGAAGCCTGCGTAGGCCTTGCCTCTTGCAATCACCTGTAGAGAAGGTCAGCAGAGTCACCCCAGCACAACTGCATCAGGCTGGACCACGGGGCTGCATTCTCACGAAACCAGGCTCCATCAGGCTGGAGGGAATCACAAGGCTGAGAGAATCAAGGGTCTGCCATGCCTCGGAACGGCACCCCAAGGCATCTCATATCCAAGGGAAGGAAACTGGTGTGTTGAGTTTAGACTCTGCTGTGGGCCTGCCTGGCCCTTCCTCTGGGGTCAAAAGCTTGAGAACCTTGTCGACTTCTCTTTTCCTTTACCTTACCCCCCCCCCCAAGCCACTGTCCCCTCCACATCATTTGTACAATGTGAAGTCACCGTTAGGACCACAGAATGTCTGTTGGGAAATTCCATCCCTCACTTTGGAGGTTCCCACAGCTAACAAACTGGAGGTCGGACTCAAACCCACACGGCCTCGCACGCGCTAAGTGTGTTCAGATCTAGAAGGTGGCACGGTCCCTCCTGCTCCCCTCAGCTCTGTGCTATGAGGATCCAAGCTGCCCCTTCACCACCATGAGAAACCTAGCAGCAACGCGATGGCCTTCTCTTACAAGGACTCTAGGTGACTTACAGGGGTCTCTGTAAACTGAAAATGAACCTGGGTGACTCAGCTGAGTTCCTCAGCCACCTCAAAGCTCCGTCTCGCTCCACCCTTCCATGTCCTTGGTCCTCTGTCTCACCTGTTGTTGCCCACAGTGACCACCTCCTACCCCTGCCTTGGCTTCCTTCTGCCTCCCAGGCACCCACTGAGGGGCTACACATCCCCGGGAGACCAAACAAGTCTTCCCACACTACGCTTTTTGAATTATTATGAGGAACCCTAGACTTGGCTTTCAAAACATGTAAACCACTTCCTTATACTCTGGGGAGACAGCACCTAAAGTCACTAAGGGCTGAGTCGACCCCTCTCTGGGTGTTTACCTGCTGCACACCCTCCCCTTCCTACTTCAGTCTGTGCACCCCAACCCTTGCCAGAACCTTTCTGCAGCCAATCCCCTCCTTAACCTCCCTGTGGCTGCTGTATGTACCAGATGCCTACCTGGAGGGCTGCCTGCCCCCAGCCCAGGCCAGTCTGCAGCCCACCCTGGTGGACAACCGTGCAAACAGATTGCAGGTTGCATGTCTTGGACTTTGGGGTCGGCTGGTCAGCAATTCAGTTTTCCTGGTGGAGAGACTGATCTATTTAACAAAAATAGAACCTACAGTGATGCAAAAATTAAAAGCTGCTCATTTCGGACGGAGGTGCTTACAGCTGCAGATAACCAGGAGGGCAGACTGAGCACCTGGGAGGAGGCCTCCAGCCGCAGGGTTTTGCATCCTGCCTGCTTGAAGCCGAACAGGCGGTGAGTGAGGCTACCAGGTCCTCAATACCAACTATGCTATAAGGAGTGGTGGCACCATCTCTCCACCCCCAAGCTAGAAAGCAATCATGCTATGGTCTGAAAAGCAAAGGGGGTGAGAGCAGGGGGGGGCGGGCAGCATGAATATCGGGAGCGTGAATTGAAGTGGCAGTCTAGGCAAAGGCTCTTTTCCCCCCAAAAGTCAGGTGACCCTTGCCCTCTCAGTCCCTCTGTCTCCTCATCTGGATAAATGGAAAGATGGTACGTACTCCATCCCACTGAGGCTGCTGAGGAGTCCAAGAGAGCTCGGGTGGCTTACGTAGCTGCTGCCTCAGCAGAGTTGAAAACAGCATGAAGACATTCTCTGCAAGGTGGGGGTGCAGGCAGTGGTTTTGCTGTGCATGCTCATAGAAGGAAAGCTGAGGAAGATGAGCAGAGACTGGAGCCCTTCGGGACACAGTCAAGACGCGGCCATGTCAAGCCTGAGTGTATGCTGAGTGTATGCGGTCTGACCCCTGGCTCCTGCCTCTTTTTGTCACTGGACAATGAAAGAAGCTGTGTTTATGTTCACATAACCCCCCCAGCTCTTGTACAGGAAAACCCTAAGTCGTTGGTGAAAATTAATTTATTTCAAGAGGGAGAATTAACTTTCTACTTGGTGATGATGTTGCACATTCTTTGCCTGGGGAAAAATATATCTCCCTATAATAGCATTTTAGTGAAAGAAAACTTTTAAATAAAACTTTTCTTGTTAGTAAAATAATACTTGCTCATTAGAGACTATCAGAAAGTATTGAAGAGTTAAAAAGAAAAAGAAAAAAGTAAACATAATTACCTAGCACAAGATTAACCAGTGTTTAGCATTGCTCCTTGGAGGGAGGGATAAGTTTCATATGAACTGAACATCCTGCAAAAGAATTGTTATCCTGGCCTGGAGAGATGGCTCAGCGGTTAAGAGCACTGGCTGCTCTTCCAGAGGTCCTGAGTTCAAATCTCAGCAACCACATGGTGGCTCACAACCATCTGTAATGAGATCTCATGCCCTCTTCTGGTGTGTCTAAAGACAGCTAGAGTGTACTCACTCACATATATAAAATAAATTTTTAAAAAAGAATTGTTACCCTTTTGCTTTTATCATTCTTTATTAGGATATATAACAGCAGATGCTATAACAAACGTTTCCTCAGAACCTCCATGGATAGTTTGAACGTAAAATGTCCCCACAGACTTGTGTGTTTGAATGCTTGGTCTCCAGTCCTGGTGGGACTGTCTTGGAAGGCTTTGGAGGTGAGGTCTAGCTAGAGAAAATAGATCAATCGCTAGGGTGTGGGCTTTGAGGTGTATAATTAGACCATGTTCTCTGCCCAATCTCTGTTTCCTGGTCTGCCAAGGTAAGCAAGCAGACTCACATGCCAGCCATCACATCATCTGTGATGGATTAGAACCTCAACCATGAGCCAAAGCAGTCCCGGGGATGTGTCTCCATAATAGAGTCCTTGCCTGGTGTACATGAGCCTACATTCAATACAGTGTCACCAAATATAGAAGAGAGATTACAGATGGATGAATGGACGGTTGGATGGATGGATGGATGGATGGGTGGGTGGGTAGGTAGGTAGGTGAATGGATGTCAGACTCGGGAAGATCTTGATCTTCTACCTCCTAAGCCCTGGAGAAGGGTCCTGTGAAGGGGGTGGCGTAATTCTTGAGTCATCTGTCCCCACACACCTGTCCCCACACACCTCACCTGTCTCCACACACCTGTCCCCACACACCTGTCCCCACATACCTCACCTGTCCCCCCACACCTGTCCCCACACACCTGTCCCCACTCACCTCACCTGTCCCCACACACCTCACCTGTCTCCACACACCTGTCCCCACTCACCTCACCTGTCACCACTCACCTCACCTGTCCCCACACATCTGTCCCCACACATCTGTCCCCACACACCTGTCCCCACACACCTGTCCCCACATACCTCACCTGTCCCCACACACCTGTCCCCACTCACCTCACCTGTCACCACTCACCTCACCTGTCCCCACACATCTGTCCCCACACACCTGTCCCCATTCACCTGTCCACACTCACCTCACGTATCCAGCTCACTTTACCTGTGTCACCTGTCATGTTCTTTGTCCATCTTCTCCTCAGTCACCCTCTTCAGCTTTCCTGTTGAAGTCTCATACTTTGACTGCCCCAGGGCCTTTGAACACTCTGTGATTCCCTCTTCCCAAGATACTGCCCCTGTTGCTTTCAGCTCACCTACAATTTCTTTCTTTCTAAGCACAAAATTTCTTTATTTCTCAGCACACAAACTACCTCCCCCTAAAAGACCTTCCAGGATCCCCCCCCAGTCTAGATTGGGGTCTTGTTTTCTTTCACAACAATCTGTTCTTTCTCTTTACGCTGCTTATTAGCAGTCCTACACATCCCATGTGCCTCTTATAACATTTACCTCTCCCAGCAGACCGCAAGCTCCAGTAGGTACAGGACTGGATGTTGCCCACTCTTTATGTTGGCACTTGCCTAGCATGTGCCAGACTCATCACTGACACCCAGCACAGCTTGTTGGTTGACATGCTTCGAGGTATTTCATGCTCCTACATCAGAGCTCACTTCACACTATTCCTCTGTTCCTCATTCACGAACGTCTGATATTTGCTGTTCCCAAAAACCTGCGTCTGCTTTCATACTAACGGATGGAGAGGGTGAGAGTAGATCTCCTCTTCTGGACCATCCACCAGCCTTCTCTGGGCCTCCACTTCCCTCTGCCAAGCCCAGCCCTGCCTTAGACTACCAAGTGCTTTGTGGGCTTCTACACCATCTTACCAACCTCAGAGAGTGGCGGCAGGCAGGCCACGCCTTCCACCCAGCCTTCCTCTGACCTTCACCCTACCTGCCTCTCACACTACGCATCTGAAGGCTTAGACCTATCAAAAGAGTAAGAAAAATGTTTTAAATAGAGAGCAAAATATGGCCCCTCCTATAGTCCAAAGAGACATGCAGAGGGGAAAAAAGATCTTTTTTTTCACCTTCACAGAACACAGGATAGACAAACCTAATTATTTTATCTTTCCCTCCCTTTTAAGTCCCACTGTCCCCGTGGGGACAGAGGGTACCTTCTCCTTCAAGCCTGCGTGGTGTCACACTCCATCCTCCACGGATGAGAACGTGCCCTGCAGAATCACAGCACCATAGCAATGTCATGCTGTTCCTTGGAGACTGGTACTGTCCACTCCGCCTGCAATGGCTACCTACTCCTCCAGCAAACTAGACAGGGCTCCTGGCCCCAGCTTTCAGCCTTTTAGACCTCCACTCACTAGGGAGGCTGGAAACATGGCTGAGCAGTTAAGGGCAATTGCTGCTCTTTCAGAGGACCTGGACTCGATTACCAACACAGCACTGACATTAGGTAGCTCGAAGCCACCTGTAACTTCAGTTCCAGCCTCCACTGACACCTGCATACATGTGGTGCTCATATAGACAAGCAGGCACATGCACATACACTTAAATGTTTTAGAAAACTAGATTTTAAAAAAAAAGGAATTCTCCATCTCTGTGCAGACTTCACACATACATGCTTATGCACACAGATATGCACATAGACATAAAAACACATGCACACATATACATACGTGAATATGAATATGTCTATACAGATACACATGCATGTACAAACACATGTACCAAAGCAGCATTTATACAGGGGCTTTCATGCTCTTACATATATATACTCATGCGTGTGTTCATGTGCATGCATACACACACACACATACACGCTCAGGTGCTCGTACATGGTCTCTCTCCCATAGCAAGCATGACTCCCCAGAGGCAAATATGTATTCCAAATCCACACTCAGGAAGAAACATTTCCCAGCATGCTCTGGGAAGCACAGAACATGGCACTGTACAGTACCCAGGGGGCTAGGCCTTCAGGCTGTGCTCAGGGATCTCCTCCTGACTAGCTACCAGCTTCAGCCAAGTGCTGCCTGTCAACCTCACAGAAGCCATCACTTCTGGCCTCTCAGACCTGATGCCAGTCCTGGGCAGGCCAGCCCATCCTCTGCTGTGAAGCTGAGACCACAAAAGGAAGGAGAGAAGAGGCCCCAGCCTAGGGCTTGGCCCATATGACTTGTAAGTCACTTTTGTCTATGTTCTACATCCAGTAGTGAACTGTTAAAGATAAAGTCTGAAAGCAGAGACTTTCCTAAGAGAGTCTAACCCTAAGAATTAGACTTGCCACTAAAGTGACGTAGATAACATAGATTATTTATTAAATGTCCTTCTGGGCCCAGTGCAGGGCCAATCTCCTTTTCTAAGTCTCCTCTTTAATCCCCCCACACTGTGCTGAGAGGAAGGAACTGTTCTTTCAGATAGAAGGCCTGAGGCCCAGGGACAGCCTGACAGTCCCACTCACTCAAAGCAGCTGGCACTAGCTGCTATTGCCTGGCCAATCCTGAAACTTGAGTTCCCCACACCTCCCCCTCCTGCATCCCCACCTTCCCATGTTTAGCTCACATGCTGCCCTGTTGGCTGAGATCGATGGTCAGGAAGCAGGCTGCCTTTTAAAATTCTCCTCTAGCCATAGCATTTCAAAGTTCATTTTTGAGGTTAGCATAAAAAGTAATGGGTTTCACCACGACATCTTCATGTATAGGTGTCATTACACTGTGTCCTCACTGGCTGTCCTCCTCCCTGGGGCTCACGGCCTTCCACTCTTTCTTGCGCAGCATCTCTTTCAAGGGAAAGCAAACCCTTCACTGTTGCCCACCTGGGAACTTTTCTCCATGATTTGATTTCCGCATCTGCTCCACAGAGGTGCTTATCAAAACAAGCTAGGCCCCATGTCAGCCCAGGACGTCCTTGGGAGGGCTGGAACAAGAAAGGTTGTCCCTGAAGTAGCACATTGTGAGCGTTCCCAGGTCCCTGGAGGTGGAAGGACAGGGAGGAAGGTGGGGCTGCCACTGCCCCCACAAGGCCAGAGAATCCTAACTTCTTCATAGGGTGCTGATCGCAACGGTGTCTAACTACCAACGGTATGATCAAGAAGTAGATCTGGAATATAAGTCAAAGGAAGAGGTGGCGTTCAAGCATGCTGGACCCTATGAATGCTGCCCCTAGCCCTGCCAGGTCCACCACACTGGAGGCTGTGGCTCTCTGAGCACTCAGCAGGTAGCTGGGTACCACTTGGCGCCACTCCATCTTTTTGATCACTTGTAGCTTTTACTACTGTGCCGAAAACCAGGGTGGGGGTTGGGGGGGAATCCCTGATATGAACTTCTCCCCGTGAATGCAAATGATGGGACTGGTTAGCAGGGGATTCTGGGAAATGTGACTTGGAGGCCCGAAGGCCTCTACAACACAGAGACTACATGGATGGAAGAATGAACTATGAGCACTGCCCGGGTCGCAGCTACCAAACCCCACTGCCTTGGAATCTAATTTCTCACATGGATTGGTCCCCAGTGATCCAACAGCCCCAGACTGGCGCTGCTCAAGGAGAGCTGTGACATTCATGTGTGTAAAGGCTTTCTGAAAGGGGATTGCAGTTCTGGGGTTCTATAAAGTACGAAGGAGATGGAGCCATAGTTCCACACTGCCATCCTTGACAGTCGGAGGAGCCCCCTCATCGCCACCCTCAGCAGCCGGAGGGAGGAGTTCCCTCATCTTTTGGAAACCTTGGTGTGGGTCAAACTGAGATTGTTGGCTTCGAAGCAGAAAAGAAATTTAGGTCGAGGCTCTTTAAACATAGGTTTACACATGAGAGGCAGAAGAAAGAGAATACAGAAGGAAACGAGGCCTGCCCGAGGGCAGGGACATGGGCTCCTCAAGCGAGAATTGCAGACAGGACTGCACACACCCACGCGTGGGCAACAGTCTCCTCAAAGGACAGAAGTCCTTGTCTTATTAATAATTCTATATGCCATTTTGGAGACTCTTGAGCTATACCTCAAAGGGGTTGCTAAGAAACATATAATTCCTTTTCTCTATTGTTGGATATGTGAGGTGGGTCTGGAGCCAGCCGAGATGGAAATATAACCTGACAAAGCTGAGCGAGAAGGTTAGTACTTGCCTGTCCTCGTAAACCGGGCCCCTGGTGAGAGTCTGAGGAAAGAAAGCACACGTTTGCACCTGAGACAGAGGAAGGACCGTAAGCAGGGGCTAACTGCACCGGAACTCTTCTATCCCCACTGGAGAGAAAAGTCAGCTGCGCTCCAGGACAAAGGCCTCCTCTCTTCTCTCACCTCCAGTTTTCCGTCTTCCTCCCTGCCTCTCACAGTGTTTCACTGCAATGACCCACCACAAGAAGCCAGAGAAGGCTGGTGAACCCCGGGGCTTCTCTCAGAAGCCCTTGCCTCCTCCTCTTCCTTTCCAAGATCCGCCCCCCAACAGGAAGTCTTGGGTTAGGTTACGGGAAGCAGACCAAGAGGCCTACTTGAAATGACTTGGGAATGAGTCCCAGGAGCAAGGACTCCAGAAAGGACTCAGAGAAGCAAGACCAACTCCACAGTTAGATCAGCCTTTCTTCCTCTCCCCATCACAGCCCCATTGCTGACTGGTATTTCTTATTCATTTGTTGATACAACTCTCCCCTACAGTGAGACTCGGTGCTAGCATGGTGAGACCTAGCTGGCCATCAGGAGACTGAGGAAGAGGATCCCTTGAGGTCCCAAATTTGAAGGGTACCTGGGCATGGGACCCAATATAAAGCAAAGAATACCTTGCAAAGAATGGGTCGAATATTGTGTTGTGAGCTGGCCATCTTGTAACGTGGAGGGTAGCTTCTAAAGAGACTCTGTTGCTTACTCATGAGCAAGAGGCCTTCCTCATCTAGGCCGATGGCCCTCCCGAGTAGCAATGATGAAGGGAACAGCGAGTAATAAGAGAACTGTGTCACATCACAGTTTCCTCGGAGAGACTTCACTAAGCTCTGGCTTCCTCTCTGGCATAGATATATCATCAATAAGCCAACTGTTAATTTGTGTGTCGTCAACACTGGCTATCAAAGTAATACTAAAAAAAAATTCCTATTGGGGAACAAGGTGCCCTCTTGTTGGGAAGCACAGCACATAGTGCTTCCAGAGGTTGATGGATCGGGCATTTGGAAATGACCCTTCTGGGAGATGAGCCTACCTGGTTTTACCCCTTTGCCAACTGATGTCCCTTGGGGGTTGAAAATTTCTTCCCAAGGGTTGGCAACTTCCTGGTGCCTCAGATCTTTCCACTTCAGCTCTTTGCTGTCAGGGATATTTAAATAAACATGACCGCTTCCTCTCACTGAGGGCTTGTGTCGCCACAGGAGCTATGGGGTGGGCTGTATTTTAGAGATAATGTTTAGAGTGTGGTCTGGGAGGAAAGGGAGTGCAGCTTGAGATTCCTGCATTGCTTTCCCTGCTCTGGATCCTGGGACGGTAAGGGGTGCGTTCCTGCTAGTAAGATTAGCTATTGCAGGGAATACAAAACATAGCAAGTCTTCCTTCAAGATGGACTAATTAGTTTTGTTGGGGGAGTGAACAGGAGATCAGAAAGATGGGGTTAGAGCCAAGAGCCCTTGCAGAGGAGCTGAGCTCTGTGCAAAGGCTCACAATGGCTTCTAACTCTAGTACCAAAGGATCAGATGCCCTCTTCTGACCACTGTGAGCACCTGCTACTAATGTGCTGTATATGCACACATGAAAACACACACACACACACACACACACACACTTTTAAAGTAACAATACATTTTTTTAAATGCAGAAGAGTATTTTCTCTCCCACCTATTCCATCTGGCCAAGGACACCCTACCACATGCTTTGTAATGTAACCAGCAGAGAATCCCAGGGACAGACAACATTCTAGACCCGTTGCCTTGGGAGTTCTTCAGATCCTGACAAGAAATCAGTAAAGAATTTAGGGCTCTGCCCTTGGGGGAATTTTTCCCATTTTCTCCTTGTGGAGAGTGGTTTGCAACTTTCCCACCCAGGTAAAGTGGTCCATTTGCATAAACGCGATCCTTTTGGAAGGTGTTCTGTGATTTCCAATCATCCCTAGAAATAAAAATCACAGCTCCTGTCTCACCTTCCCTTGAAGTGTTTTCACACTTTAGGGAATTGCTTACTGCCACCTGAATGTAGAATTGGGTGGGTGTTCAGTTTCAAACTGATATTACTCACAGCTGTCTTCAGGGCTTCACAAAGGTGTCAAAGTGGCTTTGGAAGGTGTTTCTAAAGATGGGGTGCGGGATCCTCTTAGCTCTTAAAGACCTGGGGCCTGCCTCACCCTATGACTGCCCCCCCACCCCCAGGGAAGATGCTCCAAGGCATTCTCCAGACAATTCAGTGCATACAGAGCACCGTCGCCCTGGCTGCTAATGCTCAGGGTGAGAGGGAAGCTCGATTCAATGGAAATCCTTCCCGAATTTCACCTGCTCTGATGAGAAAGCCTGGGTCTGCAGTAAAACAATTAGGGGTGTGGCTCATGGTAAAGTGCTTGTGTTTGATCCCTGGCACTTCTTCGTGAGTGTGTATATGAGGGCGTGTGTGAGTGATCGAGTACACATGGAAGCTGAGGACAGTCTCTGGTATTGGTCCTCACCTTTCACCGTGTTTGAGACAGGATCTCTTTTTATTCAAGGCTTTCTAAACCAGGCCAGATGCCCAGGGTTTCATCCAGGAATTCTACAATTCCACCTCTTGTTTCAACATCAACAGCACTGGGGCTGCCTCTGTGCCTGCAACCCCCAACCTTCTACACAGATTCTGAGGAACCACACTCAGGTCCTCACAGGACAAGCACCTTACTTGATGGGCCTTCTCCCCAGCCCAGCCTCGGTTTCTTGATCTGTAAAGTGGGCATCACCCCCATGCCACCTAAGCAAGTTATTAAGATGCGATGGCAAACCTCAGGTCAATTTCCTCTCCTCAGTTTCCTTGAGTAGCTGCAGAATTTTAGCAGGGACCATGGTGGGGAAAGGAACTGGGATGCCTTCTTTAAATCCCTAGTGTACTCAACCAACCGTATGGGAACCATCAAGGCAGATGCTAGAAATGACAGCAATCTCTAGCCCCCAAAGTCCCTAATGAGAGGTGCTCAGCTGCCTGTGACAGTAGTCGGGTCTTGCTGGCTGGAGATGCTTAGTTTTGAGCTGCATCATAGTGCAGTTATAATTGGGGCTGACGTCACCTCAGGATAATTGTCCCAAAACATTCTCCATCTTTTTTTCCCCTGAGACAGGGTTTATCTGTGTAGCCCTGGATGTCCTGGAACTGGCTTTATAGACCAGGCTGCCCTCAAATTCACAGATTCTGCCTGCCTCTGCCTCTGCCTCTGCCTCTGCCTCCTCTACCTTCTGACTTCTGGGATTAAACATGTGCACCACCACGCTCAGCCCTATCCATCCTTAATAATAAACCACACGAAGACAGACAGACAGATTGACAGACAGACTGACAGACGATAGATAGATAGATAGATAGATAGATAGATAGATAGATAGGTAGGTAGATAGATGTAATAAAAAGAAAGGAATGAAGGGAAGGGGGGAGAAAAGGAAGGAACAAAAGGAAGGAAGGAAGGAAGAAAGAAAGAGAGAGAGAGAGAGAAAGGAAGGAAGGAAGGAAGGAAGGAAGGAAGGAAGGAAGGAAGAAAGCCCCAGTCTCCGGCACCCTAATGTTCCTCCAGCCAGATAGCCTCGGGGAAGCCCTATAGTGGTCAGAGGACCAACAATCAAAACCCTCGCCTCAGCCTCCATCCCAACAGAAGACCTCATCCCGTGATAACATAAGTCACATGGGCATTTCATAATCACTGTGCTAATGACAATGCTATCTCAGCTTTAATCCACATGTGATGGCTTTATTATTGATTTGCGCCTCTCGCATATTGAGCAGATAAAGTCACAACTAATGTGTAAGTAATGAGTTTGACTTTGGTGTCTGCTTTCAATGGGCGCCGATTTTTCTCCGGTATTAATAAGCAAGCCGTGCCGTTTATGATTTCAGTGGGCTAATGTGACATTTCTCTTCTGTTCTCGTTTGTTTTGTTTTGTTTTTAGGGTCAAGTTGTGTTCCGGAACGGGGAGAGAATGGGAACCATTAAATTTACTCAATTTCAAGGTAGGCTTTTGGATGCTTATTCTTTCCAGCTGACGGCATTTATATTCAGGGATGTTGTGTTTCTGCAATAAAAAGCATCAGAGGAGATGGAAATCTGATATGAGATTCCAGATAAAACAAGAGTCGATAGGAACTGCTTCCCCATGAGGACATGAGTTACAGCTATGTGGAAAATTGTTTCTCAAATGCCCAACTCCTCAAGCCTACCCAACCCCCATGTGACTTCTAGACTTTTAAAATTAAAAAAGGAGAAGCATGGGTAAGTCAATAGTAATATGCTGAGAAGCCTGCATCGTTCTGGGATTTGATCACAGAGCAACAGAATGGCCCCTACCTCTCCATCACCTGGTGGAAGCCCTTGCCTGCATTTGGCAGTCTTACGTTATCTTGACTCGTCCCCACGTAGCCCCATCCAACCCACCTTTTGCCAGCCATTGTAAAACCACTCTGAGACATTAGCTCACTTCAATAGATAAACACTTCAGTGTGCATTTCTTCTGTAGGACTTTTCCAGGCATAGCCACTGCACCTACGAGAACAGGTCACAGTTCCGTGTCTCTCCGTTCTCTGTCCATTAGGACCCTGACTTTTTCAAAGCCCACAGTTTGATAAAGAACCCTTACAAAGCCCATCACAGGAGTCTGGTATATCAACTTAGTCTTTATTTTATTAAAGCCTCCATGGCCTCCCTGCCCCCCCCCACACACACACACGATTTTTATATACTACATAATGTTCTGCAGGAACCAATCCATTTAATGGGTGCTTCTGCTGGTAGAACTCAGAAACCACAGCCGTGTTTCATGTATAATGTATAAAAAAAAAAAAAAAAAAAAAAAAAAAAAAAAAACAGTTCAGGGAAGATGGTGACTTGTCAGAGTCCTCAGAGCATAAAGTAGGCAGAGCTGGACACTCCCTTGGACAGCTGCCTCAGTTTGGCTCAGTGTGGTCATTATGATTGTAGTTAGCCCGCCCCATTGGAGAGATCATTTGTAAAAGTACTGCTTCTTGACGAGAGATGAGGCCTTGGCTTTGAGTAGACCCCAGAGTCATTCCAGAGAAAGCCAGAATTGAGCCAAGCTCTTCAGATTCATTTGGATGCGACCCACCGAGCATCCGATCAGGCTGGAGAGGTGTTTCTTAGGCTGCCTCGTCCTGAGGGGATCCTGCGGTTTACTCATCCATCCTCCCAAGGCTAGTGATTGAAACGCACGTCAGCTCTCCAGCCTGTACAAAAGGTGTGATCTTAGGCAAATGTAATTATTTTCCCATTTGCTGAGTCTGCTTCACTGGCTGAACAAAGTAAGCATTCTAGCAAATACGCTTGATTTTGGTTTTTCTATTTTTTTGAATGACAGCAACTAAATCCTTTAGTCATATTCCAAGTTCTCAAATTACATCACCTGGAGCCGAGTGTTTTGTAAGATATGGATTACTCAGTCACCTCGGTGCCTGCTGATTTTATTGCCCTTCTCTTTCATACGTTAACGTTAGACATCAGCTCCAGCAACTTTCAGTTTAGCGTAGCTGAACTCCCAGGGTAGCTGGAGCAGCCAGGATAAGTCAGGTTTGTGTCCTGCCCACATCAAGGCAGGCAGCATCCCCCTAGGAGCAGCACACCCCCCCTCCCCCCGTGTGGGACCAGTAGGTCCTGTTGTCTGGGAAGTTAATGCTTCCATTTCTGGGATCAGCCCAGAGCCCTGATAATGCATAGGTACAAACACCAAGCATTCTTCACTCTGGAAGAAATACCTCCAAAGAATGCTGATTGCATCCCCAGAGGCTGTATCCTCAGCTGCCCACATAGAAACCTACTGCCCATTCATGTCCCATACTGCCTCTGGTCCCTCCCTGACCCCTGGCCATGCCCCCATCACTATATCCTAGGACCTCCTCCACATAGCTTATGTGTACCCACCCTTCTCTGGTGGGCAATAAGCTCCACACCCTGGATGGCAGGTGGAGGCAGGGGCAGTGTTGCTACCCTGTAGTGCCACAACCACCCTGGTCATGCCTGGTTCCAAGTCTACCTGTTTCCTGCTCCCCCCCACACACACACACACTCTGCAGTCTCCTGAGCCCTGTGTGGATGGAGATGAATGTTGGAGACGTAGCTTTTTCTTCCCCTTTAAGAGAAAAAAAAGATTCCCTGTAACTGCCTCTTCTAAACAGCACTGGGAGTCTGTGGCGGGAAGGAAGCCGGGCAGAGCGTGATTAGGCCTTGTTCAGTACTCTCACAGAAAGCCCGGCATCTGCTCCCCACAGCCTGCCTTCATTAGGCCCGTTTGTGAGGCTGACTGATAGTAGCTTCCTTGAGATATAAAGGACAGCCTCAGGGCTGGTGTTTGCACACCTAATCTAAAGGGATGGGGGTCTAGCAGGCTTTTAATGCCATAATTGTCATTCAGAATGCACCGTCGGGGTGGAGGCCCCGCCTCTCCACACGCACCCTCATCACCCCGACAGAACAGATGCTGAAATAGTTATTCCCTTCCTCAGCCTGCTGCCTTACTGAGCCTCCAGGGGAACACCAAGTTGAATAAGATACAGTTCCTGGCCCTGGGGACTTCATAATCTCTCTGGCCAAATGTCAGTGCCCATAAAGGCAGAAAGACACTTCCCAGAACCTACTAGAGAACTTTCAAGACAGTTTGGCCCTGATTAGAGAGACTCCTGAGGCTGATTTTTAAATGTCCTTTCCTGTCTCCTGACAAACTACAAGCGCCCTTTATGAACCAGGGTCTGAAAGGCTGCCTCAGTGGACTCAAAAATCGGCTTTTTAAAGACTGGAGATGGAGCCCCCAAAACTGCAGCCCACTCTAACAGGGCTGTGGGTCAGCAGAAACAGAAGAGTAACAGTGAGGGCGGGTTTGTTGGAACCAGGGTGCTCAGGTCCCAGCCTGAAGACCTGCTAGTCCTCACCATCTAGGAGGAACACTCTTGAGTAAGAGGGCCCAGAAGACAGAATTATTGGGGGACATTGCGCTCCAGAGTGACAGACTCTGTATTACAGAAGCCCTGACTCTCCATGCCTCTACTTGAACGCCTCCAGGGATGGAGAGCTCACCCCCCTCACCTGAAATGGATCCTTCCTGCCAGGCGGTGTGGCTTAATCACTCTGAACCTTCATTTAGAGCCCACATAAAAAATAGTAATATAAAAGATAACCTCGTCCCTTGCTTTCAAAGTGACTGAGTATTCAGCGGCATGGTACTGTCGAGTCTTACCCAGTGACTGGCATGGAGAAGTGCCATGTCACCTGCTGGGACCCTTCTCCCAGAGGTATGGCCTGGCCTCACACTCCTCATTTGACAGGACATTGATAGCACTGTCCCAGGAAAGACCTTCTGCTCGTCCCCTATTCCCCTTACCTGTCCCCACACCCATGAAGGAGCTGCATGCGCATTGCCTAATGGGAATGCTGTGTTTATGCGTCCTCCCCAGGCGTGGTTGTCATCTTGGGTGTGCATATCTTGGATTCGCCTCAGTGCCACTGGATCGTATGGCTTTTTGGTTTTCCCTGACTTTGTGGTGGCTGTTGTTTTACACTCACCGTACCGGGTTTGGATGTGACTCTGCTTCATTGCTGGGAGGTCATCTGGGCCAGGGCTTCTCCCTGCTGTCTCCATGGATACATCCGTCCCACATCCACTCCCCAGTGACAGGCACCAGCTTGTCTCAAACTGTCTCCTCATGAATAATAAGGCCCCTTATGGATTCCACTGGGACCGCTGTAGGCTGTTGGGTCGGGAAGTGTGTGCACATTAAATCTGCGTACATCTGCCAGATTTCTTTTCCCAGTGACTCTATTGCTTCCACTTCCACTAGTCAGGGACACCTGTGTCCCTCCCTCCCACCTGTGGTATCCCCCATATCTCTCTCCATCTCTCCATCCCTCCTTCCCTCCCTCCCTACCCCCTACCCTTCTTCTCTTCCTTTTTCTCCCTTTTTCCTCCTCTTTCCTTCTCTCCCCCACCCCCACCTGCAGTCTAAAGGAGTAAACTAAGTCATGCTGTGGCTTTCAGACACTTGGGCCGTTTGTTAACTGACAGTTCTGACCCCTGGCCGGTCTGATTTTGAGGTTACTCTTTTCCCGTTATGTGTAGGTCTATACGTCTGTGTATATATTGAACGTGTGTTGGCCTTAAGCCTCAAACATGTCCTCCGGTCTGCTGTGCTGTCAGTTTGGATGTGCATTAACCTCCCCCTGCCCCGTTTTAGGGTTCTCTGATTTGTGTTTTTCGAGCTTTGGGATAGCTCGGTCTTGTTTTCTTTTGCATTGCTTTGCTTCTGACACAAACTCCATAGCTCAGGCTAGGAGCTCACTTTGCAGCCTGGCCTTGTGGTCCTCCTGCCTCCACCTCCCACGTTCTGGGATACAGGGATTCAGCACTCTAGCAGGCTAATAAGTTAACTTCAACACAACGTTGTTCCCTTCAAACCAGAGTCAAGTAAGAATGGGCATTTAGGGGACAGAGCAGAGCCCATGTCACATACAGACCAGAGAGCCAGCAAGAGCAGAAGGCTGGCAACATCATTCCCTGATAAAACCTTGGCCCAACTGTCTGCTGGACACTCTTGGGCCCACAGCCAGGAAATATTTTCAGACTGGACATTTTTCAGCATTCAGATTGTCAGCATAGGATCTATTTTCTCTAGGTGTCCAAATGCAAAATTTGAAGAAAAAAAAATGTGCCTTTTAAAGAGAGAATCAGGAAAAATGGGACTCCGGATTCCATAATATTTTTAGCTCTGAGGACCAGAAATTGTTCCCACTGAAAGTCTAAAGTGTGTGCACTGGCTCTCCACCCCATCTCCATGAGGGGGTTAGCTTGAGAGGCTTATAGAAAAAATGACCCCCCAGGACCCACTTAACTTCTGGGGTTCTATGATGAATCTGCTGGTACCCAGGAATCAGAATGTCCCAGGTCTCTAAGTCCCTTCCAAGGCTGAGAACCCATAGAGCCAATCAGAGTAGCTGGAGAAACAGAGGCCCAAGAAAGTCACTCCAGGAGCTGATCACAACCTCAGCAGAGCCTGGGGACAGGGCACCAGTTGGTGACAGCCATTGTGATGGCCTCTGCTCCCTCTGGGGTAGTCTTCTTCCCAGATGGTACACAGAGGCCCTGGCCCATGGGCTCCGGTTGATAAGACCTGGTGTGGATTCATAGAATTGCCACATGATTTTAGGGTAGAAGCACACGCTTAGAACTTGGAAGTACTGGGCCAGCAAGATGGCTTGGTGGGTAAAATCACTCAATGGCCATTAATGTGCTGATAACCTGAATTTGGTCTCCAAAACCCATTGGGAAAGGAAAAACAACAACTGCTCACACATGCACACATGCACACATGTACACATGTGTGTGTGTGCGCACACACACACACACACACAAGAGGTGTGGGAGAGAGGAATTTACACACTAACAAGTAAAATATTTTAAAAGTTAGAAGTGTTGGCAGTTAACCTGGTCAGGAAGGCAGGAGGAACAGAACAGGGCATGTGCCTTGTACCGGTGCTTATACCTGTAATCCTGGCTGCTAGGCAACCTGAGCCAGGAGGACCACAAACTCAAGGCCAGCCTGGGAAAGTTATAAGTTGAAAGCCAGCCTTGTGATCTAGGGAGACTTAGTTGGGATGCAGAGGGAGGGGCGAGCTACCATGAGAAGTGGAGGCATCCATTGAAGTAAGAGCATGCGGAATGTCTGAGGGCAGAGCAAAAGGGCTCACTCTCTGCATGGATTGAGGAGCTGTCGTTTCCTGTCAGTTAAGCCACTGGGGAGGCCCTGCCAATCTGTGCTGCTCGTGAAGAAAGTTCACAGTTGTGCATTTAAAATAAAATCTATCTATCTATCTTTCTATCTATCTATCTATCTATCTATTTATTATTGCCATTCCGGAGATCAAATCCAGAGCCTTTCACGTGCTCGACAAGGGCTCTACCACTAGGCTGCATCTCCAGACCTTGGCCATCTTGTTTTTATGTTGCTGCTGCTGGGATAGTCTGTCATTATGTAGCACAGTCTCCAAACAAGAGTTGCTGTTCTCTTGGCCTCCCTAGTACTTGAGACAGCAGGCTCACACCACCACATCAGAGTATACTGTGTGTTTTACATCTTTGTGACCCCAGCTCCCAGCATGAAGCCTGGCCCGTTGTGGGTGCCTAACAATACTAGTTGAATGACTGAAGGCTGTGATGTAACCCAGGGACTTAGTGTAACATCTCTGTGACATCAAAGATGTCCCAAACTGCCTCAGTGAACGATGTAAGAATAACTTTGGCTTTGTACTGCCTCTGGAAAAGTCTTGATGGGCTGGTCCCCTGAGCTGGCCTCAGCGTGCACTCAGTAAATGAAGACAGGATGATAGGCCATCCTGCTCAGTGTGAGCAGGAGAGATGCTCTGAAGCAAGACTAGAGTAGCCCTATCAGGTGCTCTTTGGCCACTGTCCCCACATGACTTTAAGCCCTTCCATCATCTGCCTAAGGACTATCTCTCCTCCCTGGACAGGGGAGTTAGGTCATGGTTTCTGAGCACTAGATGCAGAAACTAGCTAGCTCCTAGAGCCTCTGGGTATTATCTCCTGGGAGAAATGATGGTGATTATGTTCTTTGTGGGAAGTTGAATATTATTTCAATGCCGTGAGACAGTGCATAGAGCAGGGTGTGTGAGTCTGAGGGGCCGACTGTGTGGCTGTGGGCACCATGGGGTCCCTGTGGTGCCACTTCCTGGATCGTGATGATGTGCTCCTATCTGCCTGCATATTTAATGTGCTGCCTCCCAGAGCTGAATAAATAAATCAGGGCTTCCTCCTCCTCCTCCTAGGGATGGGAGCTTATTGGGAAGCCTGTGAGGCTAAGGACTTCAAAATGTAAGAGCAGAGATGCTGGATCCCGTTGCTGGGCGTGTTACTATGACATTTAAGACCTGGGTGACCCAAGCAAGGAAAAGCCACCTGCTTAGTGTGCCCTGCCCACACACCATGACTTTTATGGTCCCCTTTCCCTGAAGTCTAGGAAGCAGGCAGATGTATGGCCTAAGAGATTCCCTAGTCTGCTTCTCTAATGCTTACAAAGAATGAGCAGGGCTTCTACACCCTCTATACCTCCAGAGCCCAGACTGCCTCCCTGGGCCCACCTTGGGTTTCCTTTATAAGCTTTGGGCCCTTGGCTGGCTGGAGGCTCTGGGGACCCACCTGCACCTTGGTGGGCCTTAGAGCAGTACAACATACTTCTCTAGTGGTGAGCCAAAAAGCCAGCCACTCTGCACAAAGATGTCACTCGGGGAATCCAATCAAGGGAGCCCAGTGGGCCACGAGTAAAGTCCAGGGTGTGTGAAATGGCTTTATGACCAACTGAGGACTCAGTTTTATTGTCAGTGGAGTAACACAAAGAACCCCTTCACACACCCACACACTGATGATACTGAACAGAAAGTAGGCACAAAGAAGCCTATATCTAGCCACTGTTGGTCACTTTCTGTGACTGTAGTAAAATGTGTGGGGCTTGCTTAGCACCGTCGATCACCTCACTCTCACAGGAAGAAACCACACCCTTTCCAATGCCATGCCATTAGAAAGGGACACCAATGACCTAAATGCCTTCCACCACCTCAGTGCTGTCCCACAGGAACCAAGCTTCCAGCACACAAACCTCTCGGAATAGACTCAAATCATTTCAAACCACAACACCCACCGGAGGACTCTGAATTACCTCCAGTACCTGCTTGCCTCCCCCCATCCTTGAAAGGCCTGCTCTGCCTGGGGGCTCCCGCTCTGTGCTCCATTTACCCAGCTACTTACCCCTTCTGTGTGACTCCACCTCTGCTTACCCACATCTGCCAGACACCAAGTCTACAACCCTAACTCAAGGGACTGCTTGTATGAGCCTCTCGGTGGCACGAGACCATCTCTGCCCAGCTCCATGGTCACATTGCCCCTTTCCTTGGATGCTATGATGTTTCTACTGGTAGCATCTGGCTTCTCTTCCCTGGCTTTTTTGCTCTCTGCCTGTTGCTAGAGATAAATGCTCCCCAGTACCGCGCTTGGTCTCTTCATCTTGTTGGGTTTTCCCTAGGGTCTCATATCTGTCTGCAGGATGAGACTCTCCCCAGCTTCCATGCAGATAACCCTGTCTCACCTTTGCCCTGGGCTCCAGACCCAAGGATGTCTTCATATAGGTGATCCACTGGCAACCCAGCCTCTCCAATGTGTAACCCCTCCCTGCACTCTGCATTCATAAAGCAGCACCTTAAGACCCTTACCATCCACACCAGAATCCTGGAGGGGAATCTCATCCCCCACTCCTCCCATTTATTCCCATTTATCACCCAGTGCCCTGTGATACTTGGGGAAAGGACACCTTCTTTTTCTTCCCACTTACCTAAGACAGTCCTTGACAATGGTAAAGATGGTGGACTAAAGCCAAGAAATAGTGAGGAGGATGAAGGCATACAGAATTCACCAAAGAAGTGGGAGAGCACAGGCATGCAGAGAAACAAACGCAGTGGGTACTGTGACACAACAGAGTACTGTGGCTTCTAGACCACCCCAGTTCCCCCTCAGGATGCATTGTCAGGATGGTCTTGTCCAGTATGAAGGAAGAGATGATCTCAACTACCTGCAGCTGGTGGAGCCATGCCTACAGTACTTTGGCTCCTCATTTACCAGGGACTCCAAGAGATTGTGGGTGCAGGCCAAGGGAAGTCAATTAAAGTTCAGGGAAGCTGGGAGCTGGCACCAAGGGAGTAGGCTTCTTCATTGTCCTGGGATAGATGAAGAAATAGTTCAAGCTGCTCTGAGGTAAAGTCAGATGGGAGCATTCTACTCATTGAGCAGGAAGGAGGAATGATCAGACGGAGTTTATTTTGGAGAAAATGGGGGTCCCATCCGTGGGGTGTTCATCATAGGATGGATATCCTGCTGAGGTTCTGACCCGGGCCAGCTACAAGCTTTGTGATCCTAGCTGGAGTAGGTGTGAGAGGAAGGTAAATCTAGGGCCCGTGAGAGCCCGCAGACCCAAGCCTGGGAGCCCCAGCTGATTAGCTACTGTCTCCTTTTCTCCACAGACAGCAGAGAGGTGAAGGTTGGTGAATATAACGCAGTGGCTGACACACTGGAGATCATCAATGACACCATAAGGTTCCAGGGTAAGGCTTGCGGGCTTCCTGGAGGGCACTACACATGGGAGATGCTCCGAGTCTGAATAGAGACCCCACTCACTCTGTGGGGTCCAACTCCTGGGGTGAACCTGCGGAATTTGAGAGCTAATAACTCTCTTCTATTTATGTCTGGTCTTTTGTCTTTCATGCTCACCTCTCACATGACCACCATTACTTTACATTGAAAGAGACCATGAGACTATGATCCCCTTTCTGGGTCTAATTTCACTCTAAATTCCTGATGTCAGCCAGGGTTGGAGGCTTGATGACATTTGATGAAAAAATAAAATAAAAAACTAAAACATTAAGCGAATGCCTGGGTAAGTGGATACATAGATGTGTGGGTGAGTGGGTGGGTACGTGGATGAGTGGAGGAACACGTGGGTTGCTGGATGAGCGGATGGATGGGTAAATGCATAGGTTGGTTAGTGGCGGCTGGGTATGAGTAGACAGACAGATGAAGGGCTGGAAAAGAGTTGGGTAGGTGTGTAGATGGGAAGGTAGATGACTATCTATAGATAAATGGATGGATGTGCGAATACGTAAGTAACTGGATGCATAGATGGACGCATGAATGCGTGTAATATGCATGCATGGGTAGAAGGACAGATGTATGCATGAAGATATGAGTTAGTAATTAGTGGGAGAATAACTGGATGAATGCACACAAGCATGAACGAATGCATGGATAGGTGGATCGGATGGACAGCCTAGCCTCTGGATAGCAACGCAGGAACTGCAAGTCGGTGGCACCTGGACAGTCTGGCTTAGATCATGCTGTGTCATCAGGAGGTTGTCTGTGCCAGAGTTCCTCTATGGACTTGGTCCTTTCCCTCTATGCACTGGCTGTATAGACCTCAGCTCCCAGAGCATTGCAGAGATTCAGTTAGCATCCACATGTGTCTCCTGTGTGTGGCCTGTACTATCAGCCCGCATCCCCACCTGAGGGAGTCTCCGGCAAGCAGGCATGGCATGTTATAGTTCACACACCCACTGAAAATGGACAGGTATATAAGAAAATAGCTTAGAAATGGAGTCACCCCAAAGCCACACAACCAGTGAAGGACTCAGCCCATCCCAAACTCCAGAGTCCTGATGTCCATCCAATGCCTAAGGATTCCGGGTACCGAGCTCCTGGTGGCATGCTGGCCCAGCACTGGAGAAAATAATAGAGGGAAAGAGTCAAGCATAAAATAAAAGAAGACACGTCCCAATAGCAAATCAAGTTTTCCTGTGGTGTCTGGGTCCAGAGAAGAGCCCTGCTGTTGTTGTGACCCCAAGATCTCCACGAACGGGCTCTCTCTGCAGTTCTCCATTGCCTGTCACACTACCCGGTTGCACTGCTTCTGTTCCTCCACTGTTGGAACACCTTGGTGCTTGCCCTGTGCTGTGCCCCAGATAGCCCCCCTCCTCCTCATCTTATGGGGACAGACAAACATTCTCACCCTCCATCCCCACCCCCAGAGAGCATCTCCTGACTCTTCGAGTCTAGCCTACCCCTGGGCTGCATCCCTAAGGACTGTTTGCGGAGCAGTTAGAGCCAGGCAGATCTGGGATCCAAACCTGCCAACAGGCCACTTATTAGCTATAGAAGCCACAAAATACCTAGAGGACTCTTCAGCCCACCACCTATAAGAGTAATGAATGGGTCAGGTGAGAAGGGTCTGGTATTTATAAATTATCTGTAGTATGTAGATGAGCTAAGTGTCCATACATTAAAGCCTGTGTCTTTCCTCTCTCTCCACATCACCCTGCAGACAGCACTCAGAAACTGGGGTTGCCTCGCGTTGGTCTGTTCTTTCCCTGAGGCCGTGTGCAAGCTCCCCACCCCTGAGGGCAGAGACTGTATCTTCCTCATTATGCATCCTTGAGGTGGAGCGTCTGACTGAATGGGGACTGTCAATGGTGACTGAATGAGCGAAGAATGAATGGAAATAAAACTCAGCGCTGCTTCTAGCACATCTGTTCAGCAGGCCCATGGTGCATCTGTGATTGACCCGTGATTGTTCTAGTTGAGGTGTGCTTAGTGGGGGTACCGTTAGGTAGAGAAGCAGGATAGAATGAAGAGGCTGGGTGAGAGGTGCCGGTATTGAAGGAGACCGTGAAGTAACTAAATGATGGGCCCACGCTCAGTAGTAATCAACCTCGGGGCCCTGAGAAGAGGCTGTTTCCAGCCAGGAAGCCTCAGGAATGCCCTTGAGTTGGGGAAAGACTCCTGTGGGGTTGGGGGGGGGGGTATGCGGAGGAAGTTTGTAGATATGAAGCTCCAGCTACTGCAAGTGGAAAATGCTGTCCATCTGTCTGCCTTGGGCCTCTCTTCTCGTGAATCATCCACCCTACTTCTCTCTCTGTCTTCAAGGTTTTTCCTTTAACACTCTGGAAGCTCCTTAAGATCCGTTAAGACAGTTTTTCTCAGTCTCTTAGAGATTCCTGTGACTTGTTTTCTGAACACATTTGAACTTGCAAGCCCGGCTTCCAGCCAGGTGAACGGGTCTGTTCTCCACCCCACTGCTGCCTGCCTGCTCCCCCGCTTGTCTCCTGAAAATGGAGGCATGACTGAGGTCACCGGCATCCCCAACAGGGCTCGGGTCTCAGCCACTCCCCTGCATCTAGCCAATTCTACTTCATCCCACTGAAGAGAGGAGACTCCACAGTCCATAATTTCACGGCAGACGTGTGACCTGAGACAGCACATAAGAGGAGGGAATTTTCAGGAAGGCGTGGTTGAGGGATGCCTCCCTTATCCCAGACCACCCTGTACAAACTAGCAACCATGCAGGACAATACATCTGTTCTAAGTCTCTCAGTTCCCACCCCTTGAGTTCCTAGTGCCCTTGAAGAATGAGCCAGGCAGGCTGGCAGGCACAGAGAGAAACAGAACCCCACAGCTTCAGCCTGGCCCCAGCTCTGTGTAAAGGGGAGGTGGCTTCCACCTCCCACGGTTACCCAGTCTTAGGGAACAGAGAACCAAAGAGCTTTTGTGATAATGACCTTGAGGCTGAGACTCTGCAGCCTGGAGCACATATCTGTCACCCTGGAATTGATAGGTGGGGTGCCTGCCCTGGTGAGCGAGATCATTTAACATGCTAAGGTCGAAGCAGAGTCGCTGAGGCCCATGCCAAGTTCTTCACTGCAACCCCACCCAGTAGCACCCAGCAGTGCCTCCGCTTTCCCAACCATGGTTACCTTTGGGGATAAATGGTGATGGTTTTTCAACAGTGTAATTAGACCAAATCAAATTCTAGCCCTCTAATGGCTGTTAAATGCATCACAGATCCCTTATTGGTTCTATTTAGAGAAAGAAATAAGTCCTGGCTCAGGCTCCTGCTTAGCAGACTGGACAGCCACTAGATCCTCTCACCCAGTAGGTAGATGAGTCTGATGTGGGGCACATGTGTTGTATTTGGCACTGATATTAAGGACACCGAGGCAAATGTCCTTGGAAGATGACAGCATTGGGGTCTAATGGCTCCTCCTTGGCCTTGCAGGGTCAGAGCCACCCAAGGACAAGACTATCATTCTGGAGCAGCTCCGGAAAATCTCGCTGCCCCTGTACAGCATCCTGTCGGCTCTCACCATCCTCGGCATGATCATGGCCAGCGCCTTCCTCTTTTTCAACATCAAGAACCGGAACCAAAAGTGAGCAGCCCTGCCCTATGCCGGGGGAATGCTTTTGGGGTGGACCAGATCCTTGCTTCACCAATGGGATCACCACATGGCAGGTTCTTCAAGAGCACTGTGAATGTTTTTGAGTAGGTTCCTGAAGTGTGCTGCCCTGTTGCTTAGATGATGTAGGGCACACACACGCACATGGGCACGCATGCACACGCATGTGTGCTCGCACAAACACACACACACAAACATACACACACAAACACACACACACAGAGAGAGAGAGAGAGAGAGAGAGAGAGAGCTGGCTGCTAAAGGACTGAGTAGAAGAGGTAAGCCCAAGCCCATGGACCTTCTTAGAGCTCTGAACGTGCTCATCCCCTTAGTTCAAGAGCAACGACACAGAGTCCCCTAAGTCCCCAGCTTCTCAGGCCCACCTCTAGCACCTTTTGGCATGGCTGGTGGAAAGAAAGTGGTCCTTTCCTAGCGAGGTCCAGTGACGGAGGCCCCCACTGGGACAACCCATATCCATTCAGGAGGCTAGCCCCTCCCTCACATCTCATTTGACTCCATGACTCCCAGTGTCTTCAGGGGTCTGTGCCCATCAGTGACATAGCCTACCCCTTAGTTCTATCTCAGCTTTTTAAGTATCCTCAGCTCTCCTCAGGAAGTCCCCACTCTGAGGTGCTGTGCTCAGTTGTTGGTAGCCAGGACACCATCCTTTGACCTTGGCTGGTTTCCATAGGAAATCACTGGACCCAGCTCTTGCCTCCTCACGAGAAGATCGGACCAAAGCTAGAAACGTGTGCTGGAGGAGCCTCCCATGAATGCATGGGACATGGGGCCCTTTCCATTGTCCCTGAAGGCGCACTGCATTTCCCACAGGCTGGTAGGGACAAGTGTGGTGTCTTGGTTAGGGTCTTACTGCTGTGAACAGACACCATGGCCGAGGCAACTCTTATAAGAACAACCTTTAATTGGGGCTGGCTTACAGGTTCAGAGGGTCAGTCCATTATCATCAAGGCAGGAACATGGCAGCATCCAGGCAGGCATGGTGCAGGAGGAGCTGAGAGTTCTGTCTTCATGTAAAGGCTGCTAGTGGAAGACTGACTTCCAGGTAGCCAGGGTGAAGGTCTTAAGTCCACGCCCACAGTGACACACCTACTCCAACAAGGCCACATCCTCTAATCCTACCACTCCCTGGGCGGAGCTTATACAAACCATCACATCCAGGGGATGGGTTTTACTGGTTTTGCTTCTCTTTCTGCTTGCCAAGGAGGAGCTGGGAGCCCTTGAGCTCTGCGGGTTTGTTTGTTTAAGTAATTGTTTAGGTCAAACCCATTTCCGGAAGAATAAATGCAATTCACCTGGTGTCTCTTTTTAGCCACCTGCAATTTGCACAGCGACTGGAACCAACCCTAAGTGATGGTTGCACCTAGTAGCATTTGGCTCAAGGCTCAGGCATATAGTTGCTTCCCAGTGCTGTCCAGCCCCCTGCCTGTCTAAAAAGATCTCATCAGAGCAGCAAACTGCCTTACTAGATTAATTCTTTAACTTCCCCCTTGTGGCCTCCTGGAGAAATTACCAGAATGATTTATTTGGACGGCTCAGCCATTGAAAAAAAATCTGCAAAAACGTGGGAACTTGATCTCCCTCCCATTTCTCTTCCCACCCATGATTTTGCAAGCCACCTTCTCCAGGAAGCTCTCCAATCCTAAGCTTGAATCATTTGTAGAACTGCAGAATGCAAGTAAAATGTATGGGGAGCCATTGGCTCTAGCTACAGTCTATAAAAGGAACCATTCCAAGCCAAGTGTGGCTGAGGGGTCAGGTATCCTGAGTCTGCTAAAACTTCTACCCCTCTCAGGGTTTAGCTCAGCAAGCTCTAACTTGGTTTACAGGGCACTTGGAGGCCACAGCAGGGTTCCTGGAGGAAGTGAGAGCTGTATGTTTAGAAGTAAAAGGCACACATACCTCCACTGGTCTGGTGATAGAGAACAGAAGATGATATGGGGCACAGTTGCCCAGTTCCTGGGGTAAGGGTTGTGATTGGGAGAGGTGTCACTCCCCTGTGTCACTTTACATATGGAACAGTGTGGGTCTTTCTAAGTGTTCCAGGGGGACTCACCACCCAGTGAGCAGTCTCTGAACAACCCTGGAGACTTGGCTGCAGGGGTCTGTGATGAGCCCAAGTCCGGTAGGGGAGCACGGTATGGGGAACCACCCTCCTCACTACACCCATTCAATTAGACTTGTGTTCCTGATCCTAATCCAAAATCCCATAAGCCAAAAGTTCCAATAGATAAAGCTGTTGAAGTTGTTGTGACAAGTGTCCCTTCTCTAGAGGACCGAAAGGTAGGCTTGAGAAAGGAGGTGGGACAAGGTGCAGCTGTTGGGGTTCTCTGCAGAAGCAGTGGGCATCAGCCTGGAGGCAGACCGGCTCGGGGCTGTTTCCCTCACTCCTCAACATTTGATAGCAGTGCTACCCAGCGTGTGGGGAAGACGCTGGGTAACCTAGTGCCTCTTTTCTCCAGGCTGATCAAGATGTCAAGCCCCTACATGAACAACCTCATCATCCTGGGCGGGATGCTGTCCTATGCATCCATCTTCCTCTTCGGCCTCGATGGATCCTTCGTCTCGGAAAAGACCTTTGAAACCCTCTGCACGGTAAGTCTGTGGCTAACTGCAGCGAGCACAGGCAGTGGCTGGACCACCGAGGGTCTCTAGGACAGACAGGCCACTGCCGGGTGAAGGACTAAAACTAGAACGCTCTGGGGACAGGAGGTACAAGATCCCGGACAGGCAGGGACCACACTGACCTTCCATCAGGAACAAAAGCATCAGTACCCAGAGTCACAGGGGCATGTGAGATGACACATCCTCGACCTGCTGGCTTTGGTGTGAGGACCTGGAATTGGAGAAAAGCTGTCGTCTTACTTCCTCTGACAGGGACGTTTCAAACCAATTTTTTTCATTACTGTTCAACCCAGAAATCTGTTTTGAAGTATTTTTCCCTGAAATAATTTCTCCTGTAAGTGTGTGCGTGCGTGTGTGTGTGTGTGTGTGTGTGTGTGTGTGTGAGAGAGAGAGAGAGAGAGAGAGAGAACAAAGGAAGGTATGTGAATCTGTGTGAGTACACTAATGCATAGTTTTGTGCATGTGTGTATATAGAGGATAAGAGGTGTACTTGTGTGTGTGTGCAGATGTATGTAGGTGGTTATGTACATGTGAGCATATATGTGATTGAGTAGATATATATGTGTGTGTGTGTGTGCAGATGTATGCTTTTTGTGCAGGAAGTGTATACATATGTGTATGCATGCATGTTCAAGTGAATGTGTACATGTGAGAGGGGGTAGGCATGTGCAGCTGTGCAGGTGTGTATGTGCAGGTGTGTATGTGCAGGTGTGTATGTGCAGGTGTGTATTGGTGCATATAATGGTCAGAGGTCAAATTTGAGTGTTGTTCCTGAGAAGCCATTCTTTGAGACAGGGTCTATCACTAGGACTTGAGTCTTGCCAGCAAGTCCCAGACACCTGTGCGGGGATCACAGGTGTGTCCACAATGCTCATATTTTTATGAGTTGTCACAAAACAAGCAACAAAAAAGAACTGGGTGAAGCACTGGATTCTTTACAGCCCTCCCCACCCCAGCCCTGCCCCACTGCCCCAGGGCAATCACTGGGCCAGCTGTGTCCCTCAAAACAGCTGGAGAGGAGGCTCAGGACATCAGTCTTGGTGGATGACGGACTGGCGGTCCTTGTGGATGCTTCCTGAGGGTGTGAGAGCAAGGCAGGCCTTCTACAAAGCCACCTCTTCAGGCCCTTCCTACTGGTCCAAAACTTCAGGTCACCATTGCTCAGCCATGGGGAGTAAAGGGTACCGAGAGAGGACCCTAAAATATGTTCATAAACACACACTCACACACACACACACACATACACACACACACATAGACACACACACAACACAATGCTCTCTCTCTCTTGCTCTCTCTCTCTCACACACACACTCACACACACACACACACACATGTACACACACACACACACACACACCACAGTGCTCTCTCTCTATCTCATACACACACACACTCACACGAACACACACACAGTCAATATGCACGCACGCACACATACACACACACATAGACTCACACACACACACAACACAATGCTTTCTCTCTCTCTCTCTCTCTCTCTCTCTCTCTCTCTCTCTCTCTCACACACACACACACACACACACATGCAAGCACATACACACACACAGTCATCATGCATCAAGCTTTTAAGGATCACAGACATTCCCAGGGCTGTGAAGCAGTCCCAGGTGGCAGTGCCCCATCCCCATGGTTCCTGAATAAGCAGTGTCTTGCCCTTCCTGGACATAGTCTTAGTTTATGCTGAGCTCACCCGGTGGCAGAGGGAGCCGGGTCCTGTGCTTCCATGAGGCGCCTCAGTAAGTACCTGGGAACAGGCAAAAACACCCTCAACTTCAGCTCCAAAGGGCTCAGAGAACCATGGTGGTAACAGTAATGAACCTGGTACCGGGATTCTCCTGGTGATATCTAGGCTGCACATTGGTCCAGCCCCTCGCTGATATCCCACGAGGATGAGAGACCCGTGTCTGTCCCCCAAGTGCACTGCAGAACTGTACCCCTTGGTTCTGCAGCTGCTCCGGTCCCTGTTGGGGCTCTGGGGCTCCTTGGCACTGCTAGGATGCCTCCAATGGGGCAGATGAGTCTTGGGCGCAGAGGAACTTTGAGAGCTGCCCTCCAGAAGAGCCACTTCTCAGAGGTGGGCCTTCCATGTACGTCACCCTTGTACCCCACCCTCCAAGGCATTTCCAGCTGGGGTTTTCTGGAATTTGACCTGAATTCTCCAAGTGCTAATGACAGCCCAGGGAGCTAGGGAGCAAGGAAAGGCTGTCCCCACACTGGGGCCTTTTCCTTAATGAAGCCTGACATTCTATTCTGGGAGTCGCTCATTTGTGTGAGAGGAAGGTCGTCCTGGGAAGCCCCGGGGAGGCGGCATGAATAAATCATGACGTGCTTTACAAATCGACCCGAGCTTGAGCTCCTGGGCTGGTGAAATGGCAGATCTCTTGCCCAGAATTCCTTTATCAGTAGCGGGGACCTTGTGGAGAGAGCCCATATGTGATTGCAGGAGAAACAGCATCCTCTGGATTGAACCGGTTCAGTCTCAGTGTATGACTGGGGTCACTTCCTGAATAATTTTTCTGTCGCTCAGTAAGGGGGACTGGATGCTCTTGACAGCAGAGCCCAAGTACCAGGGGAGGGTGGGAAGGCTCGTTCTTGGAAGAAGCCTCCTTCCTGAGTCCTATTGATGTCAATAGATGGGCTCTGTTCTATCTCTGGACTTGCCGGCTGCCCACAGTGGCATCCCCCTGACACCCTGAGCAAGCAGGAAACAGGAAGTAGGGTACAGAGAGGAGAATCAGAGCCAAGACTATCCCGAGCCCAAAGCTTGAAACTCAGCCTCACCTTTGTCCTCTGTAAAATGGGCAGAACAGCCCTCTCTCACAGGGTAGGGAAAGATGTGGGTTAAATGAGATAGTGGAGTGACGGCATGGGAGAGGAGAGGAAAGCCTCACAGTGTGTCACTTGTGTTATCAAGCCTGGTGTCACAGTCTACACCCCAAAAAGTCAGCTTTATCCACCTGCCCTTAAGAACCTAGTTAAAACAGTCAAACAGTAAAAAGCAGGAGAAGGGGATTTAGTCAGTGTGGCCACATTATAAAGAGAGACATAAAGATCCAGTGACAGGTGTGAGCCCTCCTCAGGGTCTTCAGGGTCCTGAGGCTGGGGTGATGGTGCAGCTGCTCCTGCTGCTCCTGCAGAGCTCCCAAGTCTGGTTGGAAATTCCCACACTGGTGGCTTACACCCACCTGTTCCCCAGCTTCAGAAGAGTCAGGCCTCCGTGGGCACTTGCTGACTTGTGGCACACATATATACATGCACACAAACACGCACATAAACAAAAAGATAAATAAGACTTTCCTTACAAGGCTAAGTACAGGCCAAGCCGAGGTGTCACACACCTTTAATCCGAGCACCTGGGAAGCAGAGGCAGGTGGATCGCTGAGTTCAAGGCCAGCCTGGTCTACAAAGCAAGTTCCAGGACAGCCAGGGCTACACAGAACAACTTTGTCTCAAAAAACCAAGAGGGCCAAGAGTGTGGCCCATCTGAGCAGTCCCCATTGAGGGTTAGCCCCTCCCACCACTGACCCGCCACAGCCTCAGCCTTGGAGGAAGTCTAAGTTCTTAGGACTCTGTCCAGGAGACAGGTTCTCTGGCCGAGGGTGTTTTCTTCTCCCAGCATAAGATTCTTGGAAAATTCTCATTTTCTGGGGTCCATTGTTTTAATGGTTTAATAGTCAGATTAACGTAACGGGCATGGCTGTCTCTTTCGAACATCTCCATCTCTACCGTGCTGGATACAGCCTGGCCCCCAGGTCAACAACACTCTCAAAGCCAGGAGATGAGGTGGGCACTGAAGTCAGCCTCCATTGTGAACAGCCAACTGGTTTACAATGTCACTCTGCTCTGTCTCCCCACACATGGCCCCCAGCTACCCTGCAGATTTTAATATGGCCGACTATGACAGCCACTCAGCATGAAGCCATGTCAACCCCAGGGTTGGGCCGCCCTGGGGAGCCAGGCCTCTGCTTGGGAAGGCCATTAGAATCCACACAGGCGCACACATGAACTTGCATGTGCACACACCGTTGCTGCTGCGGGGGAAGCAACCACACGCGATCCCATCCCCCACCCTTGATCCTTTCTGGAACCTTCCCAGTCTTCAGTGCCAGCTTCAGCAAGTCCTGCAAGTAGCTCCAGCTCCATGGTGCCGTCTCCCTGGACACTGTCAGAAGTAGAGTCACCATAGCAACACAGCCCCTGTGGGCACAGAGTCTCTGGGAAGGATGTTGGGTGTGGGCAAAGCCCTGATGTTGGGGGAAGGGAATGCTGGCTCCCAGATGCCAAGCCCACCTGGCTCAGGGACTCCAGCCCTGACAGCTGGAATGGGAGGAGGCAGGTGATAATAGAAATTACACTGACAGTCCCGTGAAGTCTAGGCAGGAACCTCAGCCAGGGCACAGGAAATCAGGGAGAATCCACCGAGAGAGGTGCACAGAGAGGGCCCAGAGGCTTGGTAGACAACAAACCCCACCGAACCTGCTATGTTCCTGATTCAGCAACATTGCTGGGGGTGCAAGCCAGCAGCTCTGGGTGACCCTCAAATCCACTCCAACCTGGAATTCAACACCATCAATGTTTCCTTACTCAGGTTTAGCCTCTCCGTCCAACCCTGAGGCAGGCCACCAGAACTGCCACCCTTTCCCTCCCATGAGAGCAAGACCAGAGCTGCCCAGCAATGCTCAGCTAGAGTAAGAAACACCAGACACTTACAGAAATGTCTGCCATAAGTTGTCTTCTCCTTTAAAAAAAAAAAGTGTGTTTTTTTAAATTTAGTACATTTATTTATTACAGGAAGGGAGTGTGCACACACGCAAAGGCATGCGTGTGGCAGTCAGAAGACCCTGGAGGATCCACTCTTGCCTACCATGTGGCTTCCAGGCTCCGCACTCGGTTTCAGAGACGCTGAGCTGTTATCTGTCTGCCGGCCAAGTATCCCGACCAAACATTCGTCCATTTGGATTGTTTTTAAAAAAAAAATCAAGATACCACAAAATGTACTCCTTATGGAGTACAGTCGAGTGATTTTATTCATTTTTAACTTGTCCCCAGAGAGAGGTCATTGGCAGGTATCTGCATCCAAAACCATACAGCATGACTTTTTAGCTGTGTGACTTTGGCTCAGCTTCTAACATCTCTGAACCTTATAGTTCATTCGCTCTTCTGTAAATGTGGGGCCATACTAGGGTTATAAGGGTTAAAGTTCCAAGTCCCTACCTCACAGTAAGTTTTAATGAATGCCTTTGAATAAATGAATGGCTGGACGGATCACTTATGAATGAATGATGGACTGTTAGGGTAATGGTGGCTGCTTCTAGAAGGATACCAAGGAGGCAGAGTGAACAGCTGAAGAGCTGGGAACCCGGGGTGGGTGCTGGTAGTTTTGGTGCAGGTGTTTCCATGGCAACTGTGACCTGCTATGGCCTTGCTCTGGACTGGAGACAAACCAAGCTGTTGTGAGCCTCTGCCACCTGCAGTGTGGTGGCAAGGCAGGCAGGCAGGGAGGCAAGGACCTGTGCTGATGTTCTAGGCAGGAGTCCCCAGTTGCAGGACTGGTATTAAAAGCCAGTGCAGCCAGGGGCTGCTCAGGGGGCACACAGAGGAGCATGTCCCTGCCTGAGACAGGAGAGGCTTTTGTCACTGCTTTAAGCAGTGCACACAGACATGAACAGACCCTGGCAAATGTCTGCAGAACTCTCCTTACCAGGCCAGGGGTGTCAGTGACGCTGCCCTCCCCGTCCCATACAATCTCTGGGGCCGTGCTGTCATGGAGTCTCTTAGAGACCAGGCATCTAGGCATCGTGGAAGCCCAGGAACCTCGTCCCCCCAAACATGAGCTGCAAAAAAATAGAGCTCCAGGGATACGCTCACGTGTGTCCCCTCCCTCCGAGCTCCGTGAGCAGAGCAGTGCCGTCCCAGCATGTAGGGTTGAGTCCTGAGAGCGACTTTAGCTTCCATCCCTGCTTACAGGGAACTGTGTGCTCATCGTGGGAGGCAGCTAGACAAAGGTGGGGCAGGGCAGCCTTCTTGTGGCCCTACCAGAAATGCCAGGTTTTTCTAACTCTAACTAAAAAGGTAGCTGTTACCCCAAGAACCGCCCACTTGGCCTTCTGGTAAATTCAAGTCTAATAAAAGTTAGTGAGATAGTTTTGCTTGAAGGGCCAGAAGTGGGGTTTGCTTTCTTTGCTTGTTTTGTCCTGCGGGGTTTCCCTTTGAGGTAGCTGAGGACTGTCACTGTGTGGGTCATGGCTGAAGATGGAACAGGTAGTGGAGGCAGGAAGGAGTTGGAGCAGTTCTCAGGTCTCTAACTTGAGTGACAGGCAGCAAGACTGTCATCTGAGGAAACATAAGCTTAGGGAAGAGCCATGGGCTCAGCCTAGCCGTGGAACTGAGGGGTTTAAGGGGCATCTACTTGTCACCGAGGCTCCCAATGAAAGCGGCATGTGCAGCTTTAGAGCCCAGAGGAAGACAGTCTGGGGGTCACCCGGGGTCAGCCTTAGGTGGAAAGAGGAAGCACCAGTCTGGCAGCTTCAGTGTCACAGACCCTGGCAGAGCTGAGGAATGGATGGGAAATGGCCTCCTCCCTGGGAGAGTCACTCAGGAATGTGGCCCAGGGTGAGCCAGCCTGGGGAGGCTTGGGTCGGGTTCTAGCGTCCTTTCTCACTGCTCCATTCCGCAGCAGGGCATCCTCAGTGACTCTCTGGGACTCCCCGGTCCGGACATCCAGTCATGTTCGTGGTCCTGATCAATTCTACTAGACGAGGCACAAGTTTATGAAGGGACACCCAGGGAAGGCCTGGTGTGAACAAAGCCTTCCCCAGGGACACATGGGGAGAGCTTGCAGGACACCCATGGCCAAGCCACATAAACATTAGGTCTGCAGTGCACCCACATCCTAGATGGAACACAGCTGCCCGGAATCATATATATGGCACACATCACACTTTTTGCACAAACTGCTTAGGCCTAATAAGACCCTACATCAGGAAGCGAAAGGCAGGAACCTTCCCCAAGTCCCAGTTGACAGAAACCAGCCAGGGCCAGCCTCTCCAGGGAGCAAGCATCTGTGAAGCATTCTGCCCAGGCGCCGGTAGCCTTCTTGGCTTTCAGTTGGTTCCACCGCAACACATTTCTGCTTCCAGACGCCAGATTAAATTTCTCTCATCGAGTTTTAACTCACTTAATTTATGTTATTGAATCTTAATGAAATTGGCTCTCTCAAAAGAGACAAGCAGCCTGGTAATGACGGCTGTAAAGAGAACGTGGGTCAAGGGACTGTGAGTGAGCCGGGCACAGGGCCGTGACACGCGGCCTCCGAGTAGGACCACAGAACGAGGCAAAAGAGCAGCACTGTTTCCTCTTGCCCATCCTCTGTGAAAATGCCCAAGTATGTTTACAGCTGAAAGTCACTTTCTAATAATGTGATGGAAAACTCTAGGAGCTGGTCTCCTGGTGAACACATTCTCTGAAATGCGTGGAGAGGCTGTGAGGCTTCTCCTTGCCGTGACAGTTACCTGATAAAAGACACGTAAGAAAGAAACGGTTTCTTCTGGCTCACAGTCTGAGGGTACACACCTCATCAGAAAACTTTTCAGACAAGCCTAGGTTTGTTCCCATGGAGACTGTAAGTCCCATCAAGTTGACAATTGAGATGAACCATCAAGGTGCGTTACACTTTTATCACTGTGGTGAAGTAGCTGGACAAACAGCTTAAGGAATAGAAAATGTCTTTGGGCCGATAAACCCAGGAGCTTCAGCCCACCATGGTAATAAGTGTGTGGCCCACCAGAGTGGCTCACCTGTGTGGTGTGTGGGAAGCAGAGACAGAGAATCAGGGACCAGGTGTAACCTCCAAAGACCAGCCTCTGGGGACCCGCTTTCTCCATCAGGCCTCTACCTCCTAAGATGTCTACAACCTCCCCAAACAGCACCAGCATCTGGGGACACAGCATCCAACACTCGAGCTTGTGGGGACAGTGTAAAACCAGAGTGTTAGAGTCCCCCCAGCAGAGTGTGCACCAGCTGGTGGGCCAGCCCTGAGTGTAGGCGAAGAGAAGGCCACTCGGGCACAGGACACTGAACTGGAGTTCTGGGTTGTCAGTGGGTGGCAGAGGAAATGTATAAGCACTGTGGGCCTCAGTTTCCTTGTAAAGTGATTTCCTCATTCAGCAGCTCCCAAGTTGTCCTGGTCAATGATGGTACCTTGTATAATCCACACTGTCTCTGGCTTCTCGGTCCATGCTAAGAGAACAGGCAGAGGAACGAACTAGTGTCTGGCTGGGTGGTTGCTGTGTGAGGTCCCCAGTGACTGTGACAGAAAACACTGGATGCTCCAAGTCATGGGAGAAACTTGAGTGTCGGTCCCCAAGGATCAGCTCTGCCTCCCTCTGAGTTCTCCACTTTTCTTAGCATCCTTGGATTACCACATGAGCAGTACATATACACACCATAATGTAGGTGACAGTGTGGCCACCTCCACCCCAAAAGAATCCACTGTCATTTATTACCCGTCTGATTTTTTAATAGAAGGAAACAGAAGGCCGCGTTCCCTGTGCTCTCCCCTTTCACATGCCACATGTGTTTTTCAACAATGGTTAGCCTGCTGTGCCTTCCTTGGCTTAGGGGTCGGCCATGCCACTTTCTCAGTCAGTGTCTGGTTTCACAACCAGAGTGAACCAGGACACGGGTGAGCCACAGTTCGGGAAAGGTGGGGGCAGGCACAGCTCATCACTTAGAGCCGGGGTCATAGGAGCTGTACTCAGAGGCCAAGGCTCCGTGTGTTGGAGGCATCCAGGCCACACAGTGAAGGGAGTATCTCAATGTCATTATAGTCCTGGCAGGAAGTGGGCATCCTGGAGGCCCCAGAGTAGCCATCAGATGGTGGCCATCCTGTCTCAACCACCAGGAACCCAGGGTTCCTTTAGACTGGCTGTTTTTACCAGTCAGAAACCAGGGCTGGTAATCAAGGTACACCTCAGGTGTGGGGAGCAGGTAAGAGCCAATCAGGACCTTAGTCCTGAGCAGGGCCCCAAAGTCAGTCAAAGCATGAGACTAGCACCCACATAAGGGATGGGAAGAGAATGGAATGGGAGGGGCCTGAAGAGAGGGTGTCTGTCTCCCACCTTTCTAAAGACCTCTGAACAGTGCAGAGATGTCTGTGTCTCACTGGGTGGGCAGCTTGTTTTGAGCTGGGAGCCTGTTGGAGGCAGAATATGAAATGTATTGTCCTCTGCACCTAGGGCCCAGGATCCAGTGAGTGACAAATGGCACTAGCTTTCTGTGGGATCAGAATCTGACTCCCAGAAGCACGAACTGCAGAGTGACTGTACCCAGTACCTAGGTCCCACTTGCCTGCCGGGTGGTCAGTCACCTGGGAGATGTTAACTCCCCTGTGTTGTCCTGGCTTCTAGGTCCGGACCTGGATTCTCACCGTGGGCTACACAACTGCCTTTGGGGCCATGTTTGCAAAGACCTGGAGGGTCCATGCCATCTTCAAAAATGTGAAGATGAAGAAGAAGGTAAATAGAGACCCAGCTTGTTCACTTGGTTTTTCTTGCATAAATAGGCATTTCACACCTACTATGTGCTTGATGGAGATTGAAGGGAAACCCATTTCCCACCTCCTGTGACTCAGTTTCTCAGGAAATCGGGTCACAAAACCTTTATAGCCTATAGATACAGGAGCTGTTTGGGGACATGTAAGGTGCTCTGGGGCACAAGATGCTCAGGGGAGGCTTCCTGTAAGAAGTGTCACCTATGTTAAGACCTGGGGATAAGTGGGAGTTACCAGGCAAAAGGAGCAGGGACTAAGTACCTATCTCAAAAATGGAGCATGTGCTAAACCTGACCATGGCAGAAGGAAGTGGGTGGTCTAGACGCTGAAAGGCTTGGCACAGGCAGGATTCGGGGGTCCACAAAATTAGGGTGCAAGGAAGGGAAAATCCAGAATGGCATTAGGAAATCAAAACTGCAACTTGGGGGTAACGGAGACCTCTTTGGAAGAAGAGAGGGCAGCAGGGCTAAGACCCAGTTTAATTAAGGGGCTTTCAAAGAGTGCGTCAGAGGACAGAGGCTCTGCCTCCAGGCAGGCAGAGAGCATTGTGGGTAAACATGATGTCGACCAAGCATAAGTCTGAGCATCTGGCCATAGAGGCATTTCCATTATTAAAGTTCCACTGTCCTGCACTGAGCTTGCCGGCAGACAGAATTGGATAGACATTGTCTCCTAAGTTGCCACTCCCTCTCCTGTCTGGGACCTACAGCACCCTTCATCCTCAGAGCCTCCATTCCCACTCTCAGCGGCTTTCCAAGCTGTAGTCCCCGCCCTAACTGGACAGGACTGGGTCCTGCTCCTCCCTACCCCCATCTGTCAGACACCAGGCTACCTCAGACAGGTGCAGACTGCTCTTTATTATTCTTTTAGCTTATCAAGAAGGTTTATATATGAACTTCTTAATCCACAAACCCTCTGCACAATAAGCTTACATCCAATGGACAAAGATACAAACTGACCTTCTATATGAGATAAAAAGACCCATGGAATCCCTTAAGAATGTTCATATCTACCTATTGCCAATTAAGACCACCCGGATCTAGATCCTCCTTCTCCAGCTCCAACTTGATTCCTCTTCCTAGATTGCTCTTAGAGAGAGGGAGGCAGCGCTGCCACCCTTTCCTGTGCTTCTCCATACCTCTGTCCTCACAGTACCTTTGGCAGTCCCCTTCTATGAGATGGAAGTGGCCTGGCTGGCCCAGCCCTTTCTAGTCCTGGCTATGGGTTCCAGTCCAGTGGGAGATTCTGAACACTAAGAAGTCATTTATTCCAGTTTGCTTGAGGCCAAATCTCTGAGGCCATAGTTGAGCATCAGTAGTTCCTAGACCTTCCTAATTGATACAGCTGTCTCTCAGCTTCCTCTGGGCACCAGGTTCAGGATCAAACACACGTACACACACACACACACACACACACACACACACACACACACCACGCAAAACAGCCAAGTCTCACCGTTTACCCAACCCACCCTCTCATACACCTTAAATAATCTCTAGACTGTTTACAATACTTAATGCAATGCAAATGCTATTAAACAGCTGTTACACTGTATTGTTACAAGAGAAAATGGATGCAAACACCACAGGCCTGCTGACTGGTGACCTGCTTCGGTTGCTGGAATCTGTGAATGCTGTGGACCACTGTGCTGATGTACAGTCCAGCAAAAGCCCTCTGCCTGTCTTGTGGCTGTCCAGCATGGGCTATGCTTGCCCGAGAGGCTCAGCAATGCAGGCTCTTGGGCCTCGCCAGCCCTAAGGAAGCAGCGTGCTAGCATAGGTTGCCATGCTTCCACCGCCTGCCCAGGCCCTCCCACTCTCTGGCTCTGCTTAGACCTCATCTACTCTTCATGCAACATGATTCTGGTTTGGAAGAACCACAGCTTTCATTCTACGTGCTACTCTGTGGGCTGTCCACATTGTCACCAAGAGCTATCCGCCATGTTTCCTCACGTACCTGCAGAACAAGAACATAACAAAAACAGCAGCCCACTGAACATGTCAGGGGAAAAGCTCAGAGTTAGGGGTGCACATCCCCGAGGGTTGAGGATGGAACGTCACCTCCAGAAACCACAATTTCAGGTCATGTCTGATGGTACTGCAACCCGTGGTAGATGGGGACAACACAGGCCATAAGAGGGCTTTTTGACATGCAAGGTCCTCATTATCTTTTCCTTATTCCTTTTCTTTTTTAATTTTGAAGGGGGTACTTTTACCTTTTTCCCCCCATTTTCTGCTACTTAAAAAAATGGTGATGATGTTAGGAACAGTAGTTGAAACACAGGGCCCTTGGGAGGATGGAATTAGATAAAGGAGAAGCGTGCAGTAATTGCGTCCTCAGAGACCTGGAGAACAACCTTGGGAAAGGCAGTGGGAAAAGTGACATCAGGGGTGTCAAGAGTCACAGACAGGAAAGGGAGGAGCTTCCTGGACAGGAGTGAAGATAGGATTTTCCGTGGGGAAGAGACTTATAATGTGAAAGATTCCAGGCAGCAGGTTAGCAAGGCTAATGTGTCCACCTAAAAACAGCTAAAGATGATCAACTCCATGAATGTTGCCACATTTCATAAGCCAATAAACTCAGGGCATGGTGGCTCCTGCCTGTAACCCTAACCCCTGAGGTACTGAGGCAGGAGCATTGCTATGAGACTATAAAGCCAGTCTGGGCTAAATACTGAGTTCAAGTGCAACCCAGGCTAAAGAGTGAGACCTTGTCTCCAAGACAAACAAACCGAAAAAGCTAATCCAACAAGACAGACCTTGCTCATGTAAGACCCAACCTGTGAGGGAAACAAACGAACAACCTCATTGAAAACAAAGCAGCTTGGTCTGGCTCCCCGCTGCATGTTGGGGAGGAGTGTTTCTCCTCTCTACCTTACCCTCCTCTGCGGATGTCACACCATAGTACTTTCTGTCATCCTTAGCCCTCCACAACAGAACCAGGGCCCAGTTCTTGTCCTGCGAGTCATGCATGGCACCTTTGTTTTGTGGTTTGGCCTTCACTGTCATCCATCTCCAAAATGCAAGTCAAAACCCCACCCCTGCTCCCCACCAGCCCCCACTGCTTTCCATAGCCCCGGGACCACTTTATACCGTGCCTCTCTCTGAGTCTGACACCAGGCAATCTCCCATAAGTCGAATCACGCAGTGTGTTTTGTATAATTGGCTCATTTTATTAGGCTTCTGTTGAGTCTGGATTCTGTTTTGAAGACCCCTTAATTTCTCTTATAACAGCATATACACTAGATTTTCATAAACATAAAAATGCAGTCTTGTGCCTTTTTTATTACAGTCTTCCTATATCTACCTTTCTCTCTGAGCTCCCCTGCCCCAGCCCATCTAGGGTGGTGGGCCCTCCCCAAACATACATACAGGTGTCACCTCACAGGACTCTATTGTTCAAGCACTAAAGGAGCGAAGCCTATCAAAGAAAACATCAACACAATGATTTTCATGTTCCAAATGGGAGGTGTTACAGCATGTTACTGTTTTTCTAAAGACCAACCATAAAGTCTTAAACTGAGAAACATTATTCCAACCTTTCTTCTGCCTCTCACTAAGCAAAATGAAGTGTGGGGTGAGAGTGGTTAGTCAGGGAAGGGATCCTCTGCTCTGGGACAGATGTTTTCTGAGGATGAAGAGGTCTTAGCTCGTGTCCAACAAAATACTACAAGCAGCAAAGCATCTAAGGGCATCCTGCAGATGCTCATCTGGTTCCCCTGAGCAGCTGCCGGCAAGGGCTTCGAACAGCTTCCTGGACAGTTCAGCTGTGAGAGCAGCCGGGTGGAAGCGAAGTGTGAGGGACCCAGGGGCCCTCCATACTGCTCTTCCTGGAAGAGGGCACTTTGGAGCAGAGATTAGTCAGGACCACTCAGAACTCAAGACTGGGGTGGTACATCTGTGTCCGCTTCCTAGTGGCTGAGTTTGTAGAATCTCAAGTTCAAGACCATTCTGAGCTACAGAGCCGGACTTAAATTTAAATGTAAAGGGTTTTGTTTTGTTAAACCAGTGATCAGTTTCTTTTGTGAAGAGCCAGGTAGTAAATGCTTGTGTTCTGGGCCCTGCTGTCTCTTTTGTGGGGACTCTCCGCTCGATAAATGATTTCAGCCTGAAACAGATGGATAGGTGTGACCAAATTCCCTAAAAGAGTTACCTACAGAAACAAGTAGCAGGGAACCTCAGGGCTTTCTGGCTCCTGCGCAGGACAGCAGTGAGGAGTGACATTTCTAAAGAGAGCCGGCTTCTGCCTCTACCGGGCAGCGGTTACTGTGAGCCAGACTTTACACATCTGTCGTGAATTGTATGTGTATTGCCCTGTGTCATAGGTGAGAAAAGCAGTTCAGAGGGACAGGGCACATATCCAAGATCACGAACAGTTAGTCCATGCCAGACTTAGACATGATTCTAGAACCAAATACTTGGTCATGCCTGGTGCCCTGATGCCATTCAGGAAAAAATGTGGCACTGTGAGCCACTAGATCAGACAAGGCAGCAGGTGTTGATGTCATGAGTGTTAGCAGAAGCCAGGGAGGTGGGGCAGCTTCCTAGAGAAATCTAAAAGAGAGAAGCCAGGTGGGTGGGCACTGAGAGGTGTTCTGGGGGCTCGACATGTAGCTAGGGTGGCATAATATTCTCACCTCCAGCCCCATTTCCTTTCCTGATTTGTTTAAAGATTGATTGATTGATTGATTGATTGATTGATTGATTGTATTTGAGTACACTGCAGCTGTCTTCAGAGACACCAGAAGAGGGCATCGGATCCCCTTACAGATGGTTGTGAGCCACCATGTGGTTGCTGGGAATTGAACTCAGGACCTCTGGAAGAACAGTCAGTGCCCTTCACCACTGAGCCATCTCTCCAGCCCCTCTGGGTCATTTTAAGTCACTTTTTCTCTGACATTTTGTGATGTCTGCTCAATCTCTCACTATTAGTCCTCCCCGCTCTAATGAGTGCTCTCCCAGGGTGGAATTCTATGTTCGCTGCTGCATTCTCTGTGCCTAAGACAGAGACTGACTACATGCTATCTCTCAATACATGTTTCCAAAATGAAATTATAAATGTTCTCTTGTGTTTCTCAGGCCTTCCCACCATGACTTGGAAGAGCTAATAGAACTAGCTGTAATATCATACTTTGTCTCTAGGTGTCACTGTCCTAAACACAAACACCATCACTTACAAGCTCAAACCCTGAGTAAAGTCCCTAGGTTCTATTCCTTGACCCCACACTGGGTGCTTTCCAAACTTTATCTCATTTCATTCGAATACCAGCTGTGTCGCTTGGGGATCCATGAACCCCACCTTTATCAAGCAGAAAACTGAAGCTAAGTTAAGCATTTGGCAACACCTCAGGTTAGAAGATCTTTGTTCATTCTGTTATGCCTTCCTCAGAGAACGAAATATAAGCCTCCTTACACCCCCCTCCCCCCCCCGCTCTGTCCCTCTGGCTGTCACTACACAAGCAGAAAATAAAGGGGGGCCAGAATCCATACAGGACCCACTGTCCAGTGCCATCCCCAACTTCTTTCTTGAGTCTTTTGAGGAAAGGGTTTACCCCACTGTACAAATCTGAGGGGTCTTTGGTCTTCTACGGTCAGCTGAGCTCACACAAACATGGAATCCTGGGAAAGCTTCCGGTAGGGAGAGCTTTTGAGAAGCAACAGGTGACAACAGGCTTTTTGGGAACATTAACCTTGTCCCTTGGGGAGCCAGGCAACTCCCTCCCAGCCTGAGCCTGGTGTTCAGGACAGGTAAGAAGGGGCCTTTGCTCCCATGCTGGAAGCAGGAGGTGGGGCCTAGTTTCCCACCCCCAGCAGAACCTATTCTTATGGATTTGATCAGCAACTTGTGTTGTTTGTTTGTTTGTAGTGAGCTACAGGGAAGCCGCTGAGTTACTACTTTCACCTTTCAAAATGGCCTTCTTCTTTAGAAGTCAGGGGAGGTGATGTTTCTTGAACCTCTGTCTCAGCTTTGTTTATTTTCCCATCAGTCTTTTCCAGGTGGACTTCATCATGTTAGCTTTTGTTCATGGGATGGCTGGGGGGGGGGGGGAATCAACTACAGTCAGTAAAATACAGGTGAGGGTTGTCACTGCCAAGGTTTGTCCCCAGGCCCCTCCCTGTTAGCAGATGTAATGTGGAGGCAGGAAGATTAGAAGTTCAATCTCCTGGCAATATAGGGAGGTGGAAGCCAGCTTAAGGATGCAGGAGAGCATGCCTGGAGGAGAAAGAGGAAGGGGGAAAGGGGAGGGGTCTTCTGGAAGGTGAAAACCACCATTGAGCAGAGACTAAACGTGGCCAGGTTTCAACAAGTGCAAGAGTGTTTCCGTGCTGATTGGACCATGCTCGGGGAAGCCAAGCAGAGAATGAGCAAGGTTCACCCTGTCTGAGCATCTCTCATGTCCGCCTCCCCACTTGCTCTTTCCCTCTGCAGATCATCAAAGACCAGAAGCTGCTTGTGATTGTGGGGGGCATGCTGCTGATCGACCTGTGCATCCTGATCTGTTGGCAGGCTGTGGACCCCCTGCGGAGGACAGTGGAGAGGTACAGCATGGAGGTGAGAGGCTGAGGCAGGGGGGAGGCAGGCGGCGCCACAGGGACATCCAGACATCATGGTGGTGGCAGGCTCTGCATCACACGGTTTCCTCCTTAACTCCACCTCCTTCTATTGGAGACATAGGTTATTTCAGGAGGGGTAAATAAAAGGTACCATGTAACAACGTAATATCATATTAATAAATGCCAGGTTAAGGGAGACGGTCGGACTCCTTGAAGGAGTATATTGTCATGACCAGGGAAGCGCCAATATACCTGCTCATCCAAGTGAGAAATTACACTGCCTGTGTCCCACCTCTGAAGCAAGAAACATGCACTAAGAGGGCACGCTTACCATGTGATATTCAAGTCAACGAGCAATGGATGTCTTTCCACACATGCCATACCGGGCATTTGTTGTTAAGATAAAGAACCTTACAGAAAAGTCCCGAGACATATACATCGTGAACCAGGTGTGGCAGTCCAAGTTTGTAATCTCAACACAACAGAGGTGAAGGCAGGGGCATCCAAGGTCAAGACCAACTTGGGTTATATGTGGAGATCCTGTATCATTCTGTGGGCATGTAGGTTTTAACTGTCTGTACAAATCTTTGCACTGGCCTTTGTGGGGTACTGAACCCCTGGTGTCTGCTCTCTGTCTCTCTCTCCTCATACAAGTAAGCTTGGCTTTGTGGGGTGCTGGCTGGCAGGTGGCATTTAGTGTCATGTTGGTGTAGCAAATTCCAGAGAGCTGCCACTCCTCTTGCTCCATTGTCAGGGGAATCTTTGTTCACAGTATGTCATGTGTATTCTTAAACTGAAGCAGAAGTGGGGGTTCTATGAGCTCGGGACAGAGATTTATGTCATTCAAGCAAATAAGATGCCCAGCCACGCTTAGGTGGAGACAGCGTGGGGCGTTATTCAGCCCAGTGAGGAACTGTGCAATTAGAACATCGTTTAGTCCAGAGACCGGAGAGGTCATTATTCTACATGTACCCTGGGAAGACGCAGGAGCGACAGAAATGGCGCCAGTAGGGCAATAGCAGTTGTGCTCATGGGTCAAAGGGACAGCCACTGAGTCACACAGTCAGATGGGCTCTTCCAGTCACGTACCAAGGCACATCTGGTTGCTGCTCAACAGGCACGGTTGGCAAAAAAAAAAAAAAAAAAAAAAAAAAAAGCGTCGTGGTCAGTATCCTAGGAGTTTCTCACCCACCCACCCCTCAAGACCGAGAGATCAGAAAGAGTTGTCCCTGAGCTGTGGTGATTGTGCACGCAGCTGGTGCTGGGTTAAGTAATCTTCACTATGATTCTATGGGCTGTGCCTGACTTCATTCTCCTGGTAAGGAAGCAAAAACCCAGCAGTCTGTAGGCTAGCAGGTGAGTGGCCTTACCACCAACCTTGGAACACCGGGACAGTTCTTTGCAGTGGCCACAAGTCTGTGAAAGTGAGAGGGGCCAGAACATGCCTACCTCATGCCACACACTCAGGTGATAGGCCAGGGAAGGCAGCAGGTCCAGGAAAGCAGGGCAAGAGAGCAAAGAAAGTAAGATGGAGCAGCCCAGGGAAGGCCACTGAAGACCAGAGCCAGGGTGTCCCAGAGACCTGATGGCTTCAGACTCTGAACATAGGAAGTGTGTCCCCAGGAGTATCCAAATAAAATCTTTCTCACACTGCCTGCCCTGCTGGCTGACGGTTTGCCTATGAGGGTCTTTCTGCCCTCCCGCCTGTCCTGAGCACGGTTGCTGTCCACGGCTCCATTGCATCAGGTTAATGCTCCAACGCCACCAGCACAGAAGAGGAAAACTAAGGACCATCCAGGCTGACTCTGCTCCCCAGAACACCTCATCCCTGCCCCTACTCCCAGTACCTGCTGAGATTTCTCTCACACCTCTTTCTGGGACATTCCTCTTTTTCTGCTTTTTTTGAAGAGGAGGGGTGCTTGCCCTGTGTTGTCTGTTGCCATGGTAGCAGAGCCCTTTGATTTGTCAACCCACAGCAGGGTTCCTGTAGTTTCCCACTGAAAGATACTAAGCTGTCCAGACATTTCTCCAGGACTCCCTGCCAGGTACAGTGCTCTGTGGTAATAAAATGTATCCAGGCTACCGGGTGACTAAAATCTCACTGAAGGGACAAATTTTTCAGGTCAGCCAGGAGTGAACTCTGAAGGAAGTTGGCCGAAGGTCTTTGTAGCCTGTCCCTTTCCCCTCCACTGCAGCTACAACACCCCAGCTTGCTCTGGGCTCTATAAAACCCACCAAGATACAGGAAGCCTCTTTCTGTTGCTACCTGCCTGCTTCTGGAATCTTCTGGACTCTGTCAGATAAATGCCTTGAGCCTCAACGTCGAGTTTATTTATCACAGAGCTGTGTCTCCAAGTGCCTGGCCCTATCAGACCTGAACTGCCTTCCCTCCCAGTCCTTCCAGAACCTTCCTCATTCAGAACTCTGCCTTCTCTAGCCTCTTAGGACGAGCTAGTACCACACTGCCCAACTGAGCACCCAAGGACATCCTCCATGGGGACACAGAATTCAAAACTACCAGCCTTGACGCCACAGCACACACAGGCTATCGGGGAGTGGGTTAAACTCACAAGCCAGACTGCGTTGCCCTTCAGGTTGGTAAGAGGAAAGACAAAGGCTGGGGAGTAACATGGATGGTTTCTCCAGAGACTGCATGTAGAACCCGAGGAAATAAAACACCCCTCGGTCCTATAGAAAAGTGGCCCGATTACCGTCCGCCTTCATTTTTATGTAATGAATATTGATGTCACTCCTGTCACATGCCAGGAACCATTCTGAGTGTGTTATAAAGATGAAGTCCACTTAGTTTAAAGCCTGTAACAGCACTCTGAGAGGTGAACTTATATTTTCCCTACTTGGCAGATGAGAAAACTATAATATGCACAGAAAGGTTCAGTGACTTGCCCAAAGTCACACAGCCAGGGATGGATACAGATTGTTTTCCAAGCAGGGTCGTCTACTTTCAGCCCAGCTGTCACTGCTCACAAATGGAAAGGCTGCCACAGGGAAGAGGGTCTGAATTCTTTGTCATCTCTCTTTCAGGACAGCACACAGCACCCCTCAGAGAAGGCTGAGCATTTGGCCTCCATGCCCATCAACCTGCCCCTGACCTCCCTGTGTGCCCCAAACTGACACAAAACATTATCTATGGCATCTATCTGTTAGTTCGAGAAAGGCCTGGTAACTGGGGTGTGGCCCTGCCTTCAGAGACCATCAGAGCAGTAGGGAGACAGACAGACAACTTTGTAGCAGCTCCCCCTTGAACAGTATGCTAGGGAGCTCAAGGTTCTAAGTAGCACTGAGTGGGGACAGAGCTGGCCTCCTAGGGCTTTCTTAGATGAAAGCTGGGGAGATGTGACAATAAAGGAGGTGAGAAGGCCGGACAGGTGCACTGGGGAAGCCCAATGGGAGCGCACAGAGCAGAGCATCGGGAAGCTGTATACAGTAGGTTGCTGGACACATTGGTCCAGCCTCGGGAAACAGTTTGACATGGTCCACAGCCCAGTGAAGATACCATTTCATAGAGAAAACCCATTGTGCCTTGAGGTGGGGGCAGACTCACACAGGGATGTTTAAGAGCGTCCAGAGCTGAGAGCACCCACATACCTCAGCGACACACTGAACAGTCACACCGTAGCTAGACACATGCAGGTGAGCAAAGGCAGAGCAGGGTTAGGGAAACGGCTTAGGGGAAAACTGCCTTACAAGCATGAGGATTTGAACTCGAATCCCTAGTACCCACATAAAAGCCAAGTGTAGTAGTGTACATCCGAGACCCAGTCCTGGTAGGATAGAGACGTGGAGCTTGCTGACCAAGCTGCCTAGTTGAATTGGTTTCCTGCAGGTTCAGTGAGAAACTCTGTTTCACAAAATAAGATGGAGAGTAACTTCATGAACACACATATGTGCTCATACACACACACACACACATACACAATCACACATACACATTCATACACACACTCACCATACACATACACCACATACACACACACACACACGCACACACACACACCCGTGTACACAACAGCAGCTAGGAATAGATGAAACTCAAGTCATTTTTTCACATACTTCAAGTTCAAAGATGAAAGTTATGCAATACACTTTAAGGATCTATAGTAGCGGTGATACCATTTTAAAATAAAGAAAGGGAAGGCTGTTTATCTGAAATCCAAGATCGTGGTTACCTCTGGGTAGAGGTAAAAGGATGTCACTGGGAAAGGCACATGCATGGAAGGTTCCAGCAAGGTCACACCTTATCTTCTTCAGACATGTGCCTTTTGGAAGTTTATGTGCATGGTTTTAGAATCCTCAGCACGTCATCAGTAGCTAAGGTCAGTTTTAGGTTTGCAGAAAACTTCCACAAGTGTACCATGTTTCCTGTACCCTCCCAGCCCCACACGTGGTCCTCTGGCTGACATTCTGGTCTTTGTGCTTGTGTGAGAAAGACTCTTCCTCACCGAAGGCCTGGTGTATAATCCGGTGATTATGCCACTGTGAGTTCTGCCACGTACAGGATACCCATGCTCAGTCACCAGATCACACCGCACAGTCTCACGTAGGACCACCATCCAATTCCCTCTCCACGATGCCACAATGCTGGAACCAGCCAGTCAGCAACTTTCCCACCCCAGCTTTTTATACAGTAAAGTGTATTTGCAGTCCCTCCATGTCTGTTCACAGCTCAGTTTCTATTTGTGGGTGATGAGCTCTCTGCTGTGAGCTGGGCCTCAGATCCTGCATCCTCCCCACCTCTGACAGCCATCTTAGTCACCTCTAGACTTGGGCAATGATAGCTAAAGCTGCTCTGAGCATTGGTGGGCAGGTTTCCGTGCAGGCCTAAGCTCACACAGTGCTGCGTTACAGCATCTGGTTCCTGTGCCTCGACATATAAAATCTAAAGCCAGTTTATTGATATCTGCAAAGTAGGTCTCTGCGTTTGTATTTGTTGAACAGGGCACTAAATCCATAAATGACGTTAGGAGGCACTGACATAAACTGATGTTCTGTCTTCCTGTCCATGAACATGAAATATGGCCTTTCCATGTTTTTAGAATGTCTTTATTTTCCCCCATGGTTTTTCTAGAGTTCTTCATAAGATGTTCTGAATGAATCAATGCATTTTTAACAACTGCATTGTGCTAGTTGCTAATTTTATTCTGGTGTGCTCATATATAGTGTATAAGGAATAAGTACACATATATGTGTATACTTACACACACACATATATATGAAAGCGTCCACAGCACTCGAGCTGCTCACTAGCACAGTTTTGTGCCGAGTCTCCAGGATACTCAACCTTGAAAACAATGCTGTCGGTGGTTCACGTTTTCCCCCTTCAGGTCTGCGTTCTATTACTTCCTCTTCTTGACTTATTTCATTGGCCAGGATTCCTATTGCAATATATTAAATAGAGGTATTTTTTTCTTCCTACCTTCAAAAGAAAAATTATGAACTGAATTCACTGGTTGCAATTGAATCTGCCGCTGAGGAAATGAGGGGACGGCAAGCAATGACACGGAGCTCAGGCTGCGAGGGACCCCAAGGGACCCCAGAGCTAAGCAGATGAGTTTAACATTCAAAATCAAGGCGATTTTATCTTAGGAGTGAAGGGTTACATTTTCCACAGCTGCAGGGTGGGAACAGGTGGAGATCAGAAAGCTCAAAATGATGGTAATTCAGGTGGGAGTTGGGGGCGACCTAAACCAGACTGGTGCAAACAGGGACACGGAATGTGTGTGTAGTCTTAGGGAGCGTGTGAAACCAGGCATGATGGTTGATTGAGTCCAACGGCTTGGGGACAGGACAGCAACAAGGCCACATCCAGGTTTCTGATTGGGTGCTCGGTGGCAGCCACGCCTCTGAGTCAGGATGCAGAATGAGAAGAAGGCTTGAAAAAGAACTAAAGGTCTCATATCCGGTCAAATGCCCGAGTGCCGGACAACCTCCTGGGCAAAGGAACACAGAAGGTGTGATTCGACGTACCAGACACACATGACGGTCATTTCTCCAGTGAGGGGACAGGTGGAAGGTCGGCACACTGAATCTGGGAGTCGTGAGGACAAGCCTGGAGCCCCAGAGAGAGAGGGAACACAGGGAGGAAAGCTCTACCTGGAGTGCTGGAAAGAAAGCTGGGAGTGGTGGTCAGAGAGGCAGGAGGCTGCTGGGAGAGAAGGGTCTGCATGTGGGCGCAGGGGGGGTGGGTAGGGACAGCTGTCCACAGTCAAAATGTGCCACCCAGAGAGAGCCTGAGGAAGGAAGGTATCTTCAGGGTGAGGCACAGGCCGGCAGATGTTCCAGGCACATGCTCTGGGCTCCTTGTGACGTCTAAGCCACGCCTCCGCCTGTACACGGGTACAAAGATGTGACGTCTCAGCTGCTTCTCCCTCCGCCTGTAAACGGATAGGAAAATTGCTTGTTTCTGCAGCTCATACACAGGAGGTGTTGATAAACCTGCCAAGGATGTTTAGAGCGCTTGTAAAATATGACTTGGGTTCTTGGCAGAGAGAAAAATAACTTTTTTTTTTTTAAGTGCCACTTTTAGTAATGACAGTGAGTGCTGTTGGCTACGCAGCTCTGGGTTTCACGGAGGTGGGGTACAGGAGGGACCCGAGAGAGGTTGACAAGCTGATGACATGAAAGGCTCTCAGGCACGGGGACGGAATAGCGGTGGGACGGAGGGAGAATCCGGGAACACGGGGATGCTCAGGATTCAGGGATGCAGGCTCGGGGCAGCAAAGCACGCCTGGCTGGAGACGCCTGAGGTAGACGGGGAGAAAGAGAGTTCAGTGGATTCAGGTACAGGGAAGGCTGTCCCTTTGGGAAAACCACACAAGTTCTTAGAAGCCAGGGGGAGAAAATGCTTCAAGAAGGATGTTTTGCTAAGCCATGCCAAGTGCTGCTTTTAGAACAAGTGAGAACCAAGAAGTGACAGTGTGTCACGCACATGCGTGCGCACACGCACTCCCGCACAGACAGCGAGAGAAAGAGAGAGTTTAATTTTTCATTTGAGAAAAATAGTCTGTCCTGAGTTCACCATGAAGCTCGGCTCAGCCTGTACTGACAATGTGGAAGTGGCCACAGCCCTGGCGAAAGGTTCTTTTCCCTTCCCTCTGTGCTGGGCATCCATCTGACCATTCCAAAGTAGTCTTAATATAGAGAGATACAGGGCAAGTACTCAGAGTTGCTAAGTGTAAATGGTCAAACAAGCCACAGGGGGCCGCTGTCACAGCACCTGGTGGCCACCGTCACAGCACCCAGAGGTTATACCCCATGTTCCCCCATTTGCTTCCCAGGCAGGTGGCAATGAGAGAATATCTCACATGGTGCTGCCACCTATGGATGAGGAGGGAAGCACACATTAGCTAAAGTGGTAGGCCGTGCCCTCAGGTAGGCTGTCTCCACAGGCCGCCCAGCCCCTGGCTATCTCAGGAGCTCCCGTGTTTCTGTGGCTTTCTGGCCCTTCTGGCATAATCAGGTAACAGGCAGCTTGGCACACAGGGACGCTTCAAAGTTTCCTCCTCGTTCTGTGGCCTTGCCATTCTGTATTCACAGACGCAAACGGGGATTTGGATGGACTGAGGGAACAGCAGTTGGCTTATACCAGTAATGTTTCTATGGAAACAGGTATTGGAAGAGGCAAACACTCGGAATGTTAAAGAATTTTAACTCTTATCTTCTACCTCCCTCTACAGCTGTCTGGGTGAGGGCAGGGGATAGGGGAGGAAAAGTCTGCCAGGAGCTTCCTGGGAACGGCTGGAATCTTCACAAAGCTGACCAGCCTCCGAGTGCTCACCTTCAGCAGACAGCACCATGGCAAAGGAGGGACAGTTCTGACCAGCAGCTCCTTAGGCTGCCCACCGTTGGCCTAGTGGTTCAAGGCTTTCGAAGCTAAGGCAGGGAGTCACTGCCGAAGCCACTAGCCCTGGAAAGCAGGGCTGGTCTCTGTTGCAGAGTTATCCTAAATAGCCAGGCCTGGATCCCAAGAGACTGTGCATGGTTTAGGCAATCCGTGGGGCTCAGGTTGCCCAGCTGAGTCACCTCAGGGCAGGCTGCCCCTTGGGAAGCTCTAAGGGTGCCAACTCTGTCAGAGACGGAAGTCTGTATTCCTCAACTAGGCCAGAGGTCTCCAGCAATCTGGAGGCTGGCCTTCGGTCTCAGAGTCTCATTTGTCCCCGCCTCAAGCTGGATCAGCTACTCCAACCTCCAGCTGCTTCTCCCCCATGCGCCTCTGTCTGCTCCACACCACACACCCTCCGTCCTGTCCCACAGTGCCATTGTCCCATGTAAAAGTCCAGCCTGGACCCTGTAAAAGTCAGCGGGATTTTCCCAGGAGCCACAGAGCACATATGAAACACTGAATGCCGAGGTTCACCCCGGTCACCTCATCCCGTGCCCTCCCGCATCCTGGTCACAGCACGGGTAATTGTCTGTGCACCTGTCCCCTTGTCTGTGACCTCCAAGGCCATGTCCTCAGCACCACCACCAGGGCCTGGCTCAAAGCAGGCTTTTGGTAAATATTTATGGAATAAATCACTCTCTCCGCCTGGAACCTTCTCCACATGCCCCATATGCCCAGATTCAAAGCATCTGTCTAGACCCGTTAAGCCAGCGTCTCAAAGAAACCTCTCTGCTGAGTTGCAATTTAACTTAATGTCACCCTCACCTTTTGTCAAGAGCCCACGTCTGGGGCCAACATTGCCCATAGAAGGGCAAATCTCTAGAACGGATGCTAGTTCTGCTGCTGAACCCCTGAGATTGGGTTCCACAGGAGAGCAAAGGGGGGCAGGGCCAGGAATGGGGTGTGCTCACACATGAGCTTCAACTCTCTGCTTCCTTCCTGAGATAAGGAAGTTTTAGCGGAAGAGTCATTTTAGTTTATAAATCATCATCATCATCATCATTATCTTCATTTGTGTTCGTATGGATGTGTGTGTTTGTGTGCGCACATTTTTAGCCTTGGGTGCCATTAAGTCGGAGCCAAATGCAATGTTTAAGGGCAGTCACCATCTTACCTGGGGTTCCTGAAGGATTATCTTGCCCTCTTATGTCGGATCTTTATTTTTAAATATTCTGTTGTATTTGGAAGGTTATTGTGTATTGCTTCCAGCCTTTGAAAGAAGAAGCATGGTGTAAATTCCAGTTTAAGTCACAAAACCTAGGACCCCATGCTTCACCAGAGTTCCAGGATGCGCTGGCATTCATAAGAGAACACATACAGGGTCATCGTAGAACGACAGCTCCCTCTTGACAGCACGAGCCTGCAGAATCTTGGCTTTGTATTTGTGTTACTGTACTAAACCTTAGGTTTAATAATCCAACGTACTACCCAGAAATGGGTGTGGGTCAATATCCCTTTCCAGGCACATAAGAAGAGTGATAACAGATATTAGTCATGGCACACTAGGTGTCTTAGTTAGACTTTTACTGCTGTGAGCAGACACCATGACCAAGGCAAGTCCTATAAAGGACAACACTTAATTGGGGCTGGCTTACAGGGTCAGAGGTTCAGTCCATTGTCATTAAAGCAGGAGCATGACAGCATCCAGACGTACATGGTGCAGAAGCTGAGAGTTCTACATCTTCATCTGAAGGCCTCTAGGAGAAGACTCGCCCCCACATGGTTAGGAGAAGGGTCTCATTGCCCACCCTCACAGTGACACACCTCCTAATAGTGCCACTCCTTGGGCCAAGCATATTCAAACCACCACACAAGGTTTTGCTGCATAACAAAAAGCCATTAACAGTAAATTAAAACAAACAAAAACTGGCTACTGAGCTCAGCCCTTGCCCACTGACAATCAAGTGTGGCTTTCTCCCATGATGTCTTCTCTCTGGGACACAGCTGGCAATACACCTCTGCGACTTTTGGTTGCAGCAAAGGGAAAGAGTCTCAAGCAGGTACGTGCACTGGGATTTTAAATCTCCTGTCCATATGTCTCCTGTTATTCTCAGTCATTCCTTCATTCTCCATAATGTGCCTTGTGTGCACGCCTGAACTCGGTGTGGCAGGGAAGAGCGATCCTACGATATCCCGAAGATTAGAATGCAACAGGCAATGCTGGTCAGCCATAGCGACTGTGACAGTACCACCATCCAGCTTTGTGTGGCTGTCACAAATAATGGCCCTGCCACTAAGATGTAAGCCCACAGGAGCAGAGCAGGAAGAAGGACTGGTTGGCATCCTCCGTCATGTCTTCGGTGTCTGAGGAAGTACCTGCCACCTGATGCACATTGAATAAACATCAAGTTAAGGACCGGAGTGAGCCCAGCCTCGGGCAGTCTTATCAGAAGCTCCACAGGACAGCCTCTGGGGCAGTCTGTTCTAGGCTTGTCAAACCCCTTCCATCCGGTCAGGTCTGCCTCCGCTGCTGTCCAGATCACCACGGACACTCATTGCCTGGAGTGGGGGCATCGCAGGACAGAGCCGTAGCACATGATGGGTTCAAGCAGAGACTCTGCGACTCACTGGCTAGAAGATGATTGTGTCAGGCACATCACCTTGAAGGACACCTGACCTGGGCCTCAGAGAGAGCTCAGGCAGTAAAGTGCTTGCTGAGCATAAATAAAGACCGGAGGTAAATGCCCTGAGCCCAAGGGCAAACTGTGTGAGATGCTCACCATAACCCCACGCTAGAAAGGCTGAGCCAAGCAGAGAGCCCTATGGCTCCCTGACAGACAGTAAGGATAATTGATGAGCCCCAGGCCAGTGAGAGAAAATAATGACAGCTGAGCTTAGCTTCCATGCTTCATGAGCACATGTGTACACATGCCTTTGTACCTGCATATACATGACACACACACACACACACACACACTACCTAAGATAATCAGCTTAAAATCAAGGAAGAATGGGGCCTATACTTGTAGAGTCTGTGTCCGCTCACTTGGCCTTGTTTGGAGCTCATGAAAGCCAGTGCATCACAGAAGCATATGGAGGACAGCTGCTTACCTCTTGGCAGCCAGGAATTGGAGAGTGTGGGAAGCAGGGGCTTGAACCTTCACGCCCTTCAGAGCCCTAATTCCCTCTCACTGGACCACACCTCCTGAAGGTTGGGCCACGCCTCCTGAAGATTGGGCCACGCCTCCTGAAGATTGGGCCACGCCTTCTGAAGGTTGGGCCACGCCTCCTGAAGATTGGGCCACATTTCCTGAAGATTTACCCACACCTCCTGAAGATTGGGCCACACCTCCTGAAGATTGGGCCACACCTCCTGAAGATTGGGCCACACCTCCTGAAGATTGGGCCACGCCTCCTGAAGATTGGGCCACACCAGCTCTCAGTAGCACCACAGGTGAGGAGTGGGCGCTCCTACACTGGCCTTGAGGATGCTACGGATCCATCCACAGTGATGGATGGCCTAGAAGGAGCGGTAGCCACGGTTTCCCAGGTTCCAGCTCCACCGCCGCTCCTTCTAGGCCGCATTCAACCTGACAGACACAGGTTAGTGCTTTGATTTGGAGCTCTTGAAATACAGTTGATATGTCAAAATTCACGGCCTTAAAAGCATGCTTTGGGGGTTCTGGTACTTTCTGGAGGTAGACATCACCACTGGCTCTAGAAACCCTCATCACCCAAGGAGAAGCCCTGCCCCTTGTCCCAGCTCCTGTCTCTTTCCATTCTCCTCAGCCCAGACAAGCTCTTGTCTGCTTTCCGCTCTATGGAGTTGCCTACTGGGCACAACTGGTACAGATGAAACCATGTAACTGTGGCCCTTTCTGCTCTGCGCTGGCTCCATCTTCAGTTGATAGACTCGTGACTGGTGTGAGCATTGTCACTGTCTGCACTGGTGGGTTTTTCTGGTGAACCTGTGTCTTCAGTTCTCTTTCATGAGTACCTTGGGATGGAGTTTCCGGATACTTCTGTAACTTTAAGTTTGTACTTAAGAACTGGCCAGTTTCCACAGTGTTTTATATGTCTACTGGCCCTGGATGGGGCTCTCACTTCTCCATTTTGTTGCCTGTGTCTGCCATTTATCTGCCTCTTTGATGGTAGCCATCTGGTGGGCATAAAGTGTTATTCCATGACTTATATGAAAAGGACTAGCAGATGGTGGTGGGAACGGTGGGGAGTGAGCCCACACGTGTTTAGTGGCCACTGTGTGTCTTCCTTAGAGTAATGGCTCCTCAGAGCCTTGGCATATTTTTAATTGAATTGAACTTCCCTTTTATTGTTAATTTGTAAGAGCTCTTTATATACTCTGAAGCCAGACCCTTATCAGATAAAAGACATGCAAATATCTTCCCCTGATATTTGAGTTATCTTTTTACTTTCTCCTAGGTGTCTTGGGACACATGACAATCTTTAATCTTAATGAAATCTAATTTATCTATTTTCCCCCTTTGACGAAACCACTGTCTGATCTAAGATCGTGAAGATTTACTCGAATGTTTTCTCCTGAGAGTGTGGTCCCATTAGGTCTTACATTTAGGTGCTGGGACCATTTGCTGAGTTAATTTTGAATGTGGGACCCAAATTGGTTGCTTTACTCGTGGATAGCTAGTTTTTTAAACACTTGGTTGAAAATAATATTCTTTCTCCGTGGAAAAGCCCCATAGCCCTGTTGGAAGCAGTGGCCACGGTGAACGGCTGCAGTTCTGAGCTCATCACTTTTCTTTGTCTGTGTGTCTGTCCTCACGTCAGCTCCCATTCGGCCATAACTACTGGAACCTCGTGATAACCCAAAGTTGAAAAGTGTGAGGCCTCTGGGGTTCATCCTCTCTCCGGAGTCTTTGACTACTGGGGTGAAATCCTTTCCCTGTGTCCACAGGAAGGGTTGTTGGGACTGTCCCAGGGTCAGTCCAGCCCAGGGCTGCGTGCGATCTTCCTCCCCACTGAGTCAGGCTTTAGTTGGGCTTCCTTCGATTTTATTCAGTCAGCTTTTCTTTCTTCAGTATATTATGATTTCCTGTGTGTAAGTCCTACACACCACTGGATGAATTTATTTCTAAGTGTTCGTTCTTTCCGGTGTCGTGATTGGTTGGTGGCCGTCTTCGCCTCTGCCATTCGTAACGAGGGAGGTAGATATGCTGCATGTGTCTGTTCGTCACTGCCGTCCGACAGCCGCGCTAACTTCGCTAATAAGCTCTCGTGCATTCGGGGTGGGTTTCCTCCCCACACAGTCATACTACTTGTGAGTAGTTTTACTTCTTCCTTTGCACATTGGCACATTTTATTTCCATTTCTTGAATAATTTTAATAGATTTTCAACCTATTTGTACCTTTGAGTCTACACTAATCTCTCCTATCCAACAAATACAGTTGGAGCTTTTATTTCTCGCCCAGTGTGCTGATTGCTCTCCTTTCGTTGGTGCACCGAATCTATTTAAGGCATTGGTGAGAATTACATTCACCATTTCTGAAAGGGAGCTTTGAAAGGGTCACCATCTGTGTATTTCCAAACTCCACAGGGGAGACTAAAGGAAGAAACACCAAAGGTGCCAGTTCCTGCAGCGTCATTTGCCATAGAGGACAGTTTGGGGGGGTGTGACTTCCACACCAGAACTTTAGATAGTTACCTAAACTTGCCAGCCGAGTACTGTGGCGACCAGATTTTGGGAAACTAAAAAAGAGGATTTTGGAGGGTAGCCTAGGCTACATGATGAATCTAGAGTGGAACTGGGTTATGTAAAAAACCTTGCCTCATTTAATAATAATAATAATAATAATAATAATAATAATAATAATAATAATAATAATAATAATAAACAAAGAAATAAAAGAGGGCACCACCAATCATGGAGCCCATTTAGACAGGAGACAGCACGAGCACAGCAAACACTAGGATTCAAAGCAGACCACGTGGCCACACTCTGCCACAGAACTGTCACGTTTGTGGAAGAAAGCTTTCTGTTAGTACTGGAGTTTTTAGCTTGTGCGCTGTGAAGTTCTTCAGACGCTTGGCCTTGACACAGCACAGGATATTTTAAATGCCCAGAGGTGCCCAGTTCAGGTGAACGCAGAGGAAACAGCAGGCAGAGAAACAACTTGGCCTCTGTCCCTGCCCAGGGCTCCCACACACAGCCCGGTGCCACCCCACCACACCTACAACCATGACAATGGCCTAGCATGGTCCACACCACACCCCATGCCCCTTGTTAAGAGACGAGGAAAGCAAGGTCACATGGCCTGGCTGGCCAGGGAGAGGTTTACCTGCTCTGCTCTGCCACTGGACCCCAGCCTTGCCCCGTGGCTTTGATGGCTCAGCCTCTTTTCGGCAGATTTGGTCCAAACACACTGCTTCTGTATGGAACCTGGACTCTCTTCACATTCTTCACTGAAGCTTCAGATTCATCACGGGCGTCCAGTTGTGCCCAACCGCCTTCTATGAATATTGATGTTTCTCTCATCTCTGGAATGATCTGGATGTGGCTGGCTGTGTGGCTCAGTGGTCTGTGAGATCCTCAGTAGGTAAAGGTAACTGCCAACAAGCCTGGCTACCTGAGTTTGGGTCCCCAGATCCCATATGGTGGGAGAGAGCTGACTCCCAAAAGTTGTCCTCTGACCTCCACACGTTCCAGGATTCCATGTGTAGATATTCAAACCCTCCTCCCAGCCAGGCTTGTCCTGGGTGACAGGTCTGCTCATTGTGTGGCCCCAGCAGTGTCACATCACCTTGTCAAGAAGAGCAGTGACTTTCGTGGTGTGTATGCTGTGTGCCGGGCACCATCCCCATGACCAACGTCACCTTCAGTCTACAGTCAAGGGACCCAAGGCACAAAGGGGTTCGGTAACACGCCCATCAACCCACAGCGGGTAGACAAAGCTAAGCAAGAACATTCTAGATCTGAGGTGGACTTTGAACCGTCACCTCAGCCTCTTCCTGAGTGAATTATGGGCCCCAAAATCACTTGAGCATCTTGATGCTTAAAACCAGCTGTTATGGCCTCAACTGGGGAAAGGCTCTTTATAGATATAAAGGAAAACGGGAAAGGAAGACATTCTGAGCAAGAGGATAGACTCTAACCCAACAACAAGGGTTCTTCACAAAGCAAAGGTGGGAAAGAGGTGAAGGCATGTGCGGCTGGAGGTGGGAGTTGGAGCTACCAGTGCAGAGACAGAAGATGACCCTCCTGCCCCAAATCCCCCTATGGTTCGAAATGAGCACCTTTCTCAGAGTGAGGCTGGTCATTTACCCCAGCAGCTCTGGGGAATGAGACAGTGGCTCCTGTCCTAAAAGGCACAGTTTCTCCATCTTTAGAATGGATCCAGCTATGAATAAACTCACCTGAGCACAGTAACTCTCATCTGAGATCCCAGCAGCTGAGTAGCTGAGACAGGAGAGTCATGAGTTCAAAGATAGCTTGGGCTGCAAATCAGTGGTTCCTCTGTCTTCTCTAAGTCCACCATAGCAGTCCTTCCTGATGCCACATCACCCTGAACCCAGCCGGCCATGCCCCTGATTCAGGAACCTCCAAAGACTCAAAATGACTCAGCAGTGAGAAACAGGCCCTCTGAGCGCGCTTACCCTCTGAAAGTGAGTGTCTCACAGGAACTCGACTTACCTGAGTCAGATGCTGGAGGCTTGGGGAATTAAAGCCAGCAATGTTTTGGAGCTAGAGCGATCTCAGCCACTGGGGAAAAAAGGATTTTCCTGCGTCCCTTTGCCTGGTTCTTTCTTATCTACCTCCAACAGCAGACAGCAGGCCAGCTGACAACGGATTGCTTCTTCATACCAACTATTAAAAATATGTGGCAGGGTTCTGAAGACACAGCCACATGCCAAGGAAATGGAACATGTCCCCAGCCTGGGCTCCAACACAATGGGCTTCTGCACAGTGATGGCGTCACTGAGAGCTCCTTGACAGGTTGATGTCATGGTCTACCACCTCCCAGCTGTGTGACCTGGGGTAAAGACTTGCCCTCTCTGAGCTCCCATGCCCTCCTAGACTTGCTGTGGACATGGACTGAGGTTACATAAGAAAGGCTCCTAGCCCTGAGCCTGTCACGTGTAACTTCAGTTTCCAGGCCCCCACTCAGAGTGTCCTGAGTACACAAGGAAGCTGGCCACCCTGGCATCCTGAGGCACAGTGATGCTGAGTATGGGAGTAGATGATTGCCTTCCAGCGCCTTCCATGGGCGTCCTCTCGTCCCATCCTGCAGATGAATCTTCCAGTCCCACTGGACGGCCGATGCACCCGGCAGCTCAGCCATGCACACTGAGCTTGCAGTCCGCGCTCCCTGAAGAAGCCAGGCTTGCTGGCACTCCAAGCTGCCTGACAAGAAGGACGAAGGGTGGCAGAGGGCTTCTGGACATGGCAAAGGCCCCCTCTATCCCTCCCACACCTGTCAGGCTCGGGCCACCGAACTGGTTTCCATCCTGCCTTTTCCGCAGGTATGACGCACTCGGATCAGCTTCCTGCCTCAGCCCTAGGTGGTCTGTGAACCCGAGCTCAAGTGGCAGTAACACACCCCACCACCATCCATGACTCCTAGAGCATCCACACCCTCTGCCGGCCACATTGGAGGGCTTGTCACACCTGTCCCCTACCTTGCAAGTGCCCTCTTGCGGCTCAGTTACTACCTGAGGCACAGCGTAGATCATTCATCTCCCAACCCTTCATGGACCAGCACTCTGCCGCTGCAGAACCGTGGTGACAGACACCACAATGACGGGTGAGGCACTGATCCCTCTCCCAGTGCTGGGGACAAAGCCATTGGAGATGCTAACACGAGTGACAAGAAATGCAATAGCTCGGCCAGAGCCCATACAGGCCCAGAGGGTTTGTCTCACAGTCATGCAAGAGAAAGGATGCTTGCAAAAAGGAGGGGAGAATCCACCCCCAATCCTGAAAACACAAGCAGGTTCTTGGTAAACAAAACTGGAGCAAAGCATGAAGGCCCGCCCTCAAAAAATTAATCAGAGTCACCATGTGACTGAGAAACACCCGTTCCAATAGAAACACTGTTGTAAGACCCCGAGGAGTGTTAGCTCAGGAGCACTACCCACAGAACACAATTAGGCGATAGACCGCTGTAATAACAAGAGGTTTTCATTCCATGTACATGGGGTCGCTCATCCTCGCAGGAAAAGTCAACCCCGAACTCAAAAAGCACACATCTTTTATACTTTTTTGTGAGGGGGGTCAGCAGTATAATTTTCAGAAAGAGGAGAGGAAGGGGAGAGAAAAGGGGGGGAGAAACTTTGACAGTAAGGTTGTTGACAATTTGCATTCTCCTTGGAATTCAGTACAGGGAGGGGTAGGGGAGCTGTTCCTAAAGCTGTCATTTTTGTTTTGTCTTAACTCAGCTTGGTCAATATAGCTTGACCTGTCTGTCCACTAAAGCTTTGCCTTTACGTTTTCAGAACCTTGTTTATATATTTCAAAACTTTGAGGGATTTTGTCCTTGTTTTGTTTCTCAGAATTGGGTGATTAGAGCATGAGCTAACTATGACATGCATCAGGACCATTTCTAGGTCTTTCTAGAGGGCCAGGTGGCTATCAGTCAGTATATTCTGTGGTTATTTCTGAGAATTACTCTAGGCCATTGTTTTTATTTGTTAGGCACAGGCGGGATCTCATAGCCTTGGGATGACTGGAAAGTCTCTGAGTCTGACTTTAACCATTTCTGTGTCTTTTGGGTCTCACATTCTAAGAATGGGGTGTTTTGAAAAGGTCTCAGAGCCCCTAAAAACCCTGGTTTTTTTTTTTTACATCAACACAAGAGATATGAAAATATACACCACACAGAAAAGTGTGCCTGTGCGTGGTGCTGTCCAGATGCCAGACCAACCCATGTGTCTATCAGCCATAAACAGACAAGCAGAACGTAGATGCGAGGGACTGTCATACAGCCGTGCAAAGGGGTGAAGGAATGGCATGTGACACACACGGGTGCACCTTTGAAACTGTGTTCAATGAAAGAAGCCATTCACAAAAAGCCACTGTATTGGTCAGGGATCTCTCGTGTCACAGAAGTCTGGAATGTCTCTATATTGAGGGAATTTATTATGATGACTTACAGTCTGTAGTCCAACTCCCCAACAATGGGCAACTGTGGATGGAAAGTCCAAGGATCTAAGTAGTTGCTCAGTAGGTTCTAATAGATGTGCTGGCAAGTAAATGAATACAGTGAAGAGAGTCTTCCTTCTTCCAACGTCCTTATGTAGGTCTCCAGCAGAAGGTGTGGCCCAGGTTAAAGGTGTGACCGCCACACCTGGATCTGGGACTTGCTTTGTCCCAGGCTGACCTTGAACTTAGAGATCTCCTTGCCTCAGTCTCCTGGGAATAAAGAATTGTACTACCTTGCCTGGGCATAAACCTTTCATGACCTCTGTGCCTCAAGATCTCCATGCCAAGATCCAGGTCAGAAATGTGTGTCTTCCGGCCTCAAGATCTAGATCACAGGTGAACCCTCCAGTTCTGGATTGTGGTTCATTGTCAAGTTGACAGCCAGGAACAGCCACTACAGCCACTAAGTCATGATTTCATTGACAAGACTCATCTAGAACACGGGAACCCATGGGGGTCAAAAGAAGGTTAGTAAGCAGGTATGGAGGAAGAGAGAAAAGTGACTGTCAGTAAGTCACAATGCTTTATAAGGACACATTTGTCCAGGAGCCCAGGCAGCTGACCCTGAGGTCACCTTGTCATCTACCTCACCACCTGATAGGGGACAGCAGTGTCACCTGAGTTAACATCTGCTGCTGTCAACTGGTTGACTCATGTGCTCATTCGGCCATGGAGGGGTGACTAGTGACCACAGGCTTATTGGCATCTTGCAGTAAGTTGGGTTTGTTTATCACTCCCGGGGTGTTTGGGGGAGCCCATGATGAAAGGAAATACAACCCCCTGCCGCTGTGCCTCACACTCATGCTATTCAATAACTGCTCTTATCAGCCTCCTGGCAGCCTCCTCACTTCCTGTGCATGCTAATTACTTTATTAATTACACTCATATCTTTGGTGCTGCCTGGCAGATCTCTTTGTCTCCAGCACGCGCCCATTCTGCTTGGCCCACCGGCACATTCGGCCGATCCCTCCTGAAAGGGCTACTCTGAGCCCCAGTAAACACGTGCTCTTCAATTAGTCTCACGGTATTCAGCCTTTCTGTGCTCATCTCCTCCACGTCAAGAATAGCGATTTGCCTTGGCCCGAGCCCAGGCCTGTGCTTTTGGGCTTCTGACATTGTTCCCTAGGCTTTGTTTTCTCGCTGGGTCACAGCTCAGAGAACCCTAGAGTGTAGCACTAAGCAAGGCGACAACCACTAAGAAGTCTGAGGAGGGCAGAGGAGGTGTGGAGCTCTGTCAGGGAGGGCAGCACGGAGCTGGCTGGGGGTCCAGTAACACATCCCAAGAGACCTCTAGTGTATCCTAAAGACATTCAGACTTCGTTCTAAAAGCCAACCACCTCCCAAAGTGTTCAGCATAGATGCCAGGCATGGTGATGGTATGCCAGTCAGTACGCAGCAGGCGGAGGCAGGAGGATCAGGACTTCCATGTCTGATGGTACGGAGGAGAAAGACATAGTGGATGGCATGGGACACAGACCCTATCACAAGCCCCTAAGTCCAATAAAGTGGGAGGGGGAGGCTTTCAGGGTCTGAAGCTGAAGAAATCCTAGGAACCATCTCTGCCTTTTGCAAATGTGTGTGTGTGAGTGTGTGTGTGAGTGTGTGTGTTTGTGTGTGTGTGTATGTGTGTGTGAGTGTGTGTGAGTGTGTGTGTGTTTGTGTGTGTGTGTGTGTATGTGTGTGTTCTTTGTGTGTTGAAGAGTCTAAAAAGTTCTTCAGTTTAAAGTTTTGAATTGGTCCATTAATTTAATGTTCTGTGGTAGGAAAAACTCTTAAATAGCATTTGTCAGTCTTGGCCCTGGGACCAGCTTGCTGTTGGTTTTCGTTTGCACATGCCGAGGCCTGTTCTTTACACCACACACCAGAAGGGCAGAGTTATCCTGCAGGTTCAGAGCATCATGCCTGAGTCCCCCTGCCTCAGAAAGCTACAAGTAGCCAGAGCAGGAGAGACTGGAGCAGGGGGGGGAATGGGAAGTCTGCTGAGCTATTCCAGTTAAACATGATGAGCTAAACCAAACGTCCCAAATGTTCCACCGTTTTCCTTCCGTTTCACTTCAAGCTGTATTGGCTTAAAATGGGAAATCAGCATTGCTGTAATAAATCACAACACGGGTTTTACCTGGCCGTAAAATCTGAATGTGATCTGCACAGTTTCCCATCATGGAAGGAAGCACTTAGCCCGACAGAGGCTCAGGACATCATGGCTCCCTGCTTCTGCCAGCATCCCCAAACTCCTGGCCTCTCAAGATTTCCAATCCCAGACTTTAGTGATGCCTGGATCCTGAGCAAATGGCTTCCCCATTCTGTGCCTCTATTCCCCTATATAGCAAGAAGGAAAACTGTCAGTCACACGGATACATTCCTGTGCATGCAAAGAACTCACTAAGGTAACGTGGGCATCGTTTTATGGGGGCTTGGGTATCTGTAGATTTGAGTATTCCTAGGGGTCTTCAATAAGTGCTCTATGCATGCCACAGGATGCTGATGGGACCCTCTCAAAGACAGACTGAGGTGGCTATGCAAAGTGCTGAGCCCATGCCAACGTCACTGTGCTCCTGTGTTGGCAAGGCTCTGCCAAGCCACAATAACAAAGAGTCACAGCATGTCCACAGTTGACACTGCACAGGCCGAGTCCAGCTGTGGCTGCAGGTGGCTGTCCTGAACAGTATCTTCCCGGAGGCAACTCACCATCTGGACCACAAATAAAGCAGCCTGGATCTTTCTCTCTGTGCTTCAGCCAGGCGGTCAGCTGACACTTCACAGCCCATTGGCCAGACTTAGTGATGTGACTCTCATTGGCAATAGGGGTGAAGATGTGGGCGCACAGCTGGAACATTAGGGTGCACCAGTCTGTGCGGCCTTCAGGCGTCTTTGGTCAGTCCCCTTTGCCCCTCTAAACTCAGTTTCCCTCGTCCGTAAATTAGCACAGCCACCACAATGGGCCACAGAGTCCCATAAGATCATATTTGCAAAAATTAAGCTAAAGTTATAGGCTTGCCATCTTACTGGGCCAAAGGCAGGTTACATTCTCATTCTCCAGGTATATGTGTGTGTGTGTGTGTGTGTGTGTGTGTGTGTGTGTGTGTGTGTGTGTGTCTAACCTCCCAAAGTGCTCATTCCTCTTCATCTTCCCCAGCATTGCTGTTCTTCCCTCCGGGTGGGCCTCTTTCATCTTTTTGGCCTCAGATCATTATCAGTAGTTCTTGCCCTGGTTTTGAAACAGCATGCTGAAAGATACATCCTGCCGAAAAAGGAGACGTGAAAAGGTCAGGAAGGGTGGCAAGGACTCTTCTTTTGGTAGCAAGAAGCCTGGTGTGCTGAGTCACACTGGAGAGGGATGTGAACAGGCATACATGTGTAAGTGATTATAAGTGTGCATACATGTATGTACAGATGTATATTGCCGTGAGGCTCTTCAATGCTTGTTACTACATAACTAAGTCAAGCTCAGGGGACTTCCCCAGGAGAGGGGACATCAGGCTAGACCCCCAGGTCCCATGAATGTAGTGAGTAGCGTAATAGCTAAAAGCAGCTTGGTAGATAGAGAATTGGACATGGTCCTGCGCAGGTGGAGCCGACATCCACTCGGAAAAGAGCAAACAGAGAGGATGAACTCTCTGTCCTGACCGCAGAGAGGCTGCCCTGAGCTGGAGGAAGGGGCCCCAGGGACGGAGTGGAAGACAGTGGGGAAGTCACTGGATCTGAATTCAGCTCAGGTGAAGAGCGACTCTTCCGAAGTCCTGCCTGATCCTCAGTGAACTGGGCCATCTTAGGAGGTAGTACCTCAGTACTAGAGGTGTGCAAAGAAAGGTTGGGGGAACCCTGATGAGATTTTTGCCAGAGGCACAGAGCTGCCTTTTAGACCATTCCCTACAACACTTTCGTATTCTCTCTGCCAGCCAGGGAATGGGACAGCTTCATGTTCTAACCCAGAAGCACCACGGCATCCCTGGTGACAGAGGTAACAGCCCTGGCGGCTCAGAACAATGAGACCCGGTGTGCAGTAGGAAGAAATTAACACACTCTGTGGCCTCTGGCCACCCTGGGATCCCCACTTCCACCCAACATGGCAGCAGCCACAGCAGAGATTTTTGGAATGCTCTTTGCAGCAGCGCACTTTTGGGGCTCCCATTACGATGCCTCCTGAAATGACAACGGGAAAAATCAAATACCTGCATTGTTCTCGCCTGTGTTACCATGGGGCACGTGCGCCTCTCAGCCTTGTCATCTTTTGTCTTCTCGTGTTCTTACCTAAATGCTCAGAACAACCCTCTAGCAGGTGATGCCAACATTTCTCCAAAGACAAGTAAACATATGGTGGCTCTGGCTCAGCAGCTCTGGCTCAGTACCCCAGCCCACAGTACACCGGAGGCCTGCAGGAATTCCGGGCTGCTTTTAGCCACACTCAAACCAGCAAACGGAAGCAGAGCAGGGCCTAAGAGAGGGGATCTACCAGACTCAACCAAGCAGCACCCCTCCTTTCTCCTTGGTGAACAGAGATTCTCAGAGTCCCAGGAAGAAGCATGAGGTGCAGGGAGGAGCTCAAGTGGCAGCTGTGTGACCTTGGCTAAGTCCCTCAGGCAGGTTCAGTGCACTCCTGTTCAGAGTGGGACAAAAGCTAATGGTTACAGAATGGCCAGTAGAAAAGCAACCAACTGAGACTTGTAAGAGGCAGTGTACACACGTCAGAAGGAGACGGGCCAGGCTGTGCCCTCGTCCCCTGGCACAGTACCCTGGCTGAAAGCCTTTTCACACCCCAGTTCTGTCTCTCCCCTGTTCACACCACACTGGGCTGGAATTTGACAGCCAGAGCCGTCTGGAAGGATCCAGGTCCGGCACTGACTGAGAAGGTAGTGAGACTGTGTGACCTGGCCCTGGCTGAGCTGTGTCCTCCCATTACCTCAGGGTCAAAGGCTGGGCGAGAGAGTGCCCAGCCCTGCCAACTGTGAGGCTAGAAAGCGAGGACATAACCCTCTGAAAGCTTGTCTCACTTCTGAGGACCCAGATGTCACCTAAAATCAGAGGCAATTGTCCTGTCAGAGACTCTGTGACCCAAGAGGGTTAGCAGAAGCCGGAGGTGAATAGGGAAGAGGGGTCTGGTGGTTTGAATATGCTTGGCCCAGGGACTGCCACAATTAAGAGGTGTGGCCCTGCCAGAGTGGGTGTGGCCTTGTTAGAGGAAGTGTGTCACTGTGGGGCAAGCAGTGAAACATTCCTCCTAGCCACATAGCAGCCTTCAGATCAAGATGCATAACTCTGAGCAACTCCAGTGCCATGCCTGCCTGGATGCTGCCACGCTCCCGCCTTGATGACAGTGGACTGACCCTCTGAACCTGTCAGCCAGCCCCAATTCAGTGTTGTCCTCATAAGAGTTGCCTTGGTCATGGCGTCTGTTCACAGCAATGAAACCCCTAAGACAAGGGGCTACCCTTGGCCAGCTTAGGATGGGTTCCCCTTCTCCCCTGTGTCATAAGCATGGTAAATAAGGGATTTCACAGCGCAACGCCAGAGGCTACAGACGCTGCTCTGGCTGCAGGTACGTGGACAATGCCATTCAGACAGCACCATCCTGGGACACTTGGGACTTTCTCCTGACGTACCACACGGCAGGGTACCCTGTGGTAGAGCAATGATTTGGGGATCTAGTGTTTCTGGTGCTAGGGCCACTCTGTCCTTTGTCAGACGTCTGTGACCTAGAGCTTGTTGCTCAGCCTTTCTGAGCCTCACAGTGCCCCTAGCACGGGGGATGTTCCGGAGCCAGACCCAGGATGCTGGGATAATGAAGCAGGGTAGTCGTGGGACAAACATGGTGCAGACTCTGCCCAACATGGAGTAGTCGGTCCATCGGTGTGAGGATTGGCAGGAAAAAGGGCAGTACGTGGTGGGGACAGAAGAGAGCAGGAACAGGTATTTCCAATGCAGCAGCAGTTTCTAAAGCAGAGGCAGGCAGCCATTCACCTCTGGGGGGGGGGGGCTGGGGAAAAGGTGTGCATCCACAGTGCCTGGAGGACGGAGGAGGGGCTCAACCCTGGGTGAGCTAAGCCAGCCCAGTACTATCACAGAGGCAGACATGGCATTCGGAACTTTCCGGCTGTTCGGAAGCCATTGGTATGGATGGAGGATCAGGGAGGTGAAGGACAGTGACAGGTGCTAGAGGCCTTAGGAGGCTGAGCCAAGGAGGAGTTGCTAGGACCGGACCTCCATTCAGCTTTGTGTGTCAACCACCCCATGTTGTCGGTTGGTGAGGGACTAGGTAGGTAAGGAACAGAAAGACCGGGAGGCGCAAAAGTCTAGGTCTCATTTGGTGAACAGTGACTAGCAAAGCCAGGAGCGGTGGTGGGCTGAAGGGAGAGGGTGGTAAGCTCATACTGCAAATGCTGGGCTGGAGGGGCGCCCATGAGCAGGCGTGGAGCAGGATGTAAGTGGAGATCCCTGAGATCCCAGAAGGGGCAGGGGTGAGGTGAGCAGAGGCTGAAAGATCTGTGGTGGTTCCTGCACTGGGCCTCTTGGAGTTTCCCAGGGGCCACTGGGAGAGGTTCATAGCCTAGAGGGACATCAGGTCTGGTGCATGTAGAACTGGGTGTGGAGAGGCAGGAAGCAAAGATCACACAGGCTCTGTCTTCAGAGCTCAGAGAGAGAAGGCCAGAGACACTGGAGAAAAGGAGTTTTAGACCCACACTGGCTTTGCCTAGGAGTGAACAAGGGTCGTGATGAGGTCATGTTCTGTCAGTATCGGGTACAAGACAGGCGTACTCAGGCCTTTGATATGTCACCTCAGCCAGTGTCAGGGTCTGAGGAACCTATATTTCCCCTTATCTCTGCTGTCTCTGTCTCACAGAAGGCGAGTACTTCTGAGAGTAGAGTCCCACCCTGAGGACCCCTGAATGTACCATCCTGCTCACTGTGAGGCCAAAACTGCAGCGGTAGGGGTCCAACTGTCCTGCTGCCTGCTGGGAGCTGCCATCTTGGAACCCCTACTCTTGTCTTTTATAGGGCTTTGGAGGAGGAAAGGGACTTGCTTCCCCAAGGTCGGCAGGGACACTTTCCATTCGGTATTGTCACTTCTGGGTGACCATGTAGATAATTGCATTTTCCATGTCAGCAGAGACCCCCCCTCCCCCCAGAAAGGTTTGCCTCCAACCCCAAGGCCAAGGAATCCTGAGTCTGCTACATGTCTACCCTTCTCCAGTCCTTTGCTGTTGGCTCCACAGTCCCAGCATCCCTAACATCCCTCGGCACTCCTTGGATATTGGTAGAAAGTCTTGAACGTGTGTCCACAGAGGGCGGTGCTCCTAAAGAGACTTCCCTCCAGCTTCCTGTGCAGTGCGCTGACCACCACACTTTGTACCTCAGGTTCCTGCCTGTTTCCTCGTCTACAGACTTCTGCCTCTGCTCTCCCCAGGCCCTGGCACTTTGCTTAGAAAACTTAGAAGTAAAAGCTTCTAGGAACTAGGGAGACCGCTCAGTTGGTAAAAGGCCTGTCTCATAAGCATGAGAACATAGGTACAATCCCTAGAAGCCATGTTTTAAAACATGAAAGCTGAGTGTGTCATGCCTATAGTGCAAGTGCTGAGGAGGCAGAAACAAACGGATCCCTGGGGTTTGTCAAGTTCCAAGCCAAATGTGAGATCTTTTGTCAAAAACCTAACTTGACAGCTCCTGAGGAACAATAGCTAAGTTTTTCCTTCAGACATGTGCATACTACACAACACACACGCGAGCACACACATGCACACATATACACACACACACACATGCACACACATACACACACATACACACACACACACACACACACACACACACACACATATGCACAAGCATGTATGCACCCACAGAGAAGCAAAGGCTCCTCTGGGCATCCTCTTGACTCTGAGACCTGAGTGGAGACATTAGTCTTTATGAAGGCTGCACTTGAGAGGCAAGCAACCTCGGCATTACCACTGCCCCATGCTGACACGGGCCTTGTGTGTTCCAAAGAAAGCTGGAAATCTGAAGCCACTCGAGTTTTACACACTAGTGATGAGGCCTAACAACAATAAACAGTACCAGAGGTGGCACATGTCTGCAGGTTACAAGCCACCCACGGCCACCAACCTGTCTCCATTTTCTGAAGCATGCAGGCTGCCTCTACAAGTCCCTTCCCTCCTTTTCCTGGTTGCTAGGCCATCCTTGCACTTGTGGTGGAGGTGGGGTGAGAATTTTGGGCAAAAGACAGTGGTCGCCCCTGACTTAACAAGTGCACTGTAGAGTATTCAGTATGCCACCCTTGTTGTCCAGGCTCTGCGACCCCCAGGAGACAACAAAGCTACCGCCTGTCACGAAAGCCCCCTAATGGAGCACCAGTTGGCTTGGAGTCCGTGAACGAACCAAGGAGGCCTTTTGCCTCCCTGGATCTGACTGAGACAATCAGGGAAGAGCCCAGGTTAACCCTTCCTCATGCAGAAGGTCTCTCTCCCTGAGAACAGAGCAGAACTCCTTAGAGACACCCCACATGCTCTGTGGGAAGGCTCTCTGGCCTAGGCTCTGCCTCTGTCTTTCTCGTTGTGTTCTCTTAGACATGTCTTGTTTACTCTGACCCTCTGCCATACTGTCCTGAGATTAACCAAAAGAGAGTTTATTACACAGAACCTTGCAGCTACAAGGGCTGAGGATGCTGGGATGTGTGGCTATACCAGCGGCCTCAGCCCTCCATGGCTGTGGCCCTTACAAAGTTTTGGAGCATCCACTGGCCAAAGTCTTACTCAGGATACTTCTGAGAATTAAGATGCCTCAGCCAAAGGACCTTTGGTCCCATGCCACATCCCCTGCTTCTCTGTGCCTTCCCTATGCCTTTGCCTGGGCTGGACACAGGACATAGACCAGAGACATCCAGCCAGCCAGGGCCAAGGCCAGAAGATTGTGCCGACTCTTGCTGTGAGTCCTAATGTGGGCCTCAGTTTCTCTGATATGAAAAGAAATAAATTTGCATAAGCTTCTTAGTCTTTGCAAACTGAGGAAGGGGAAGACAGTGTGGTGGTCATAAGATGACAGGACACCATGATATTTAGTGCCTAAAGCTCAGGCTGTCCTGCAAAGCGCAGGTACCTCTCACCTTAAAGAGCTGCACTCTGCACCCACAGAGGAAACGTGGCCAGAGGTACCCTCAAAAGCCCCTGGGGCTGACAGGGAAGTCCCTGTTGGATCTGTGGTTCTGGGAGGACAGAAACTTGTGCTCAAGACTTTCAAAAAGGAAATCGTACCTGACGTGACAGTTTTACAGTGCTGCTTCCAAGATTCGGGGCTGCCGAAATGAGCAGCCCAGCCCAAGGCTTCTGGAAGGTTCCTCCCGGCTCCATGACTCTGAAACTCTCTTCAGTTAAAGATAATAATGACCGTTCTCACCTCGGGAGGCTCCTCGGCTTCTGTGAGGCAGTGAGCACATTACCTCCCTCCCCCTGCTTGCTACCCCGAGAGTCTGCAGGTGAGGAAGAGAGGCTTAGAATTGTGTTCAAAGTCACATCGTAGCTGCTAAGTGATGGATTCCATACTCCTTCTCTACTGAGGGGGTTCCCCGTCTTCTCCCCAAAAGGCAGCATTGATTCACCTGACCCCAGGGGGGGAGATATCTCATGGGCACTGAAATACATTCCCCAAAATGTATTTCAAATGCCCACTAACACACACACACACACACACACACACACACACACACACACACACAAACAAGAGGGGGGGAAGCCTTCCAATTTCCCAATGCATTTTTTAAAATTTGACTTTGGCATTTAGGATTTATGGCAAGAATGAAACATAAAGAAGTTCTTAAGGCAGATGCAGTCAGCTGGATGGAAACCACCCACTGAAGCGACAAGATGAAAGGCCCAAGGTTACTATGCATGGCACGTATCAGGATCCCTCCCCTCCTTTCCCCCAAATCCTACCCAGGCCTACCCACCCAGCCCCTCCCTCTACCAGGACACACAGCCGTCTAGGGTGGCAGGTCTCTTCCAGAGTCACAGCTCCTCTGTGCCCAGTCTTTATTCTCCCTGTCACAGGTGTGCATTTAAACACAGGTGTGTTTAATTACATGTA